>NC_041399.2:215082848-215240348 GCF_900747795.2 Erpetoichthys calabaricus | reverse complement strand
TCCCTTCCTTATTTTCCTTTTCTGTCTGTTAAATTCTAACCCCAACACAAACACAGTCTGAAATACTTCTGCGCTCATCCAAAGAAGGTGATGGACAAAACAATTTTATATCCACGTCAAGAGAGTGCAGGATGAGAGCAACATTTCATCACAGGAAATATGGCTGATGGCATCCATGTCAATATTTTGAAAACAAATTCTAAAGCATCTGCTCAGAAAATATTTTGGTCAAGACACATCCATCAGTAGTGAGGAGCCGCAGGCAAGAAGACAAGTGAGGCGTTAAATTGGTATAAAAAGATGCCGATAGGAAATATGAATGCTACAGGAGCTGACAGCACAAAGAATACGAATTTGCTTCTTCCTTTGCTACTCAGGTGACACTTCTAGCCACACGGAGGAGGCGCACTTGTGGTCAACCCAGCCCCACCTTAGCTGTGACCCTTTCTAAAAGACTGCGGCTGTGAATCAATGCTAAGCTGACTTCTAATCTGAATTTATGAGTGGGCGCCTGGCACCGTAGTAAAATCAGCCCTTGGACCAGCCCTTGGTCCGAGAAGCACTTCCATTAATTCACTTTTTAGAGACACCCCTTGTAGTTGGGCAGTCCCTCCCAGCAGCAGTAACATCACCAAGAACGGGGTGCCAGTTCATCACATGGCCTTCACCCAAACAGTGCTTGGTGAAAAGGCAGCCAAGGTGCCAAATCAAGATGTGGCCCATCTGGCTATAAAGTGGTAGAAACAACAGTTCCAGTTACCTTCTCAGCTATAACTCCAGTCTTTAACACAGCTAAAATGTTTTAATATTTCAGAGTAAAAACATTTTCTTCAGTTGCTACCCAGACCTGACAGCTAAACTAATTCACTTAATTTGCCAGCTTTTTCTCCGTCCATCATCCATCCATCCATCCATTTTTCAATGCTCTTATCCATTTCAGAGTCTACAGGAATATCCTGGCAGCACAAGGTGCAGTGTGGTTTCCAGCCCTGGATAGTTGGATTACCACTCATGTGCACAAATTGAGCCAATGTGATGTCATCATTTAACCATTCTAACACACATGTCTTCATCATCATCATCATCATCATCATCATCATCATCATCCTTTTCATTCTGCCATTTCAAGAGTGGCTCACAATAGCAGCTTCATTCAGTGTCTCCTTGTGAATTCCCAGATGCTTCCATCCCAACCAAGATGTCTCACTTCTCAAGCATGTCTTGGTTTCTTTTTCACAGTGGACCATGTCTATTAAACCTCTCATAGGGGGGAGACGCTATGGTGTCTTCCTAATGCCATGGTCAAGTCACCTCATCAGGCATCTCTTCATCCCAAGAAACACTGTTCCTACTCACATATGTCCGACTACTCACCATGTCACAAAATGGTAGCCCACTGAACCCTTGCAGCAGGCTCATATTGGCCACATGCACTTGACAGCTCCAACTTTCATTTTCACTCGTTTGTGGATGACACCCAGCTAGACCTTTCTTTGAGACCCAATGATGTTTCTCTAATCGTGTCTTTCATTAATCGTGTCATTAAATTAAAGGAGTGGATGGATGATAATATTGATGGGCGGCTTACGGTTTGCTCTTTTTGAACAACTCTTCTCAGTGAGCTTGCTTAGTGAATTAGTTGCTTATGGAGACCCAAATGAGGCACATTACCTGCATTGTGAAGGAACATCAGTTACGGAACTACAGCCATGTGGCGCAATTCCATGAAGGTAGTCTGGCTTGTAGGATTCTCATTGTTGAGGATCAGGCCAAGGGGACGCTCACATAACACCTGGCTGCGGTAGATCGATGATCATTTCTGGAGGGTGTGGGACCGAATGGCCTGTTCTTGTACAGATTGTTCATGTCTGCCTGGGTGGTTGCCATCCAGGATCCCAAGCTATTTCATCGTGTGGTGAGTGTGTCAACGCTCTGTACCAATGCATGCTCCCCGAATTGAACTAACCTGACCTGACTTCTCAGAAAATCATAGGAATCAATTTCCAAGCATGAACAAATCGAATAAGTAAAGCTCAATGAAATCTGCATGACATCACCAGTGTCCTTCGTTTCGCTGATGCCAGTCGATGTTTAAAGCAGATGTGTAAAACCCTCCTGAATCACAAGTCTCACCTCGCTTCACTTGTGAATCTTTTGTGTTCACATGATATCAGTATCAGCGAACGAGAGCTCAGTCACTAATGATTGGTTCATTCATCTTATACGTGCTATTCAGTAACACCACATTTATATTAGAGTGTATTAATTGTTCTTTGCAATTTGTTATTAAAATTGCTTTAAACTGAATATATAGACTATTAAAATGAATATGTTTATGTCCAGTTTGTGCATTCAACAATCACACAAATCACACAAAACTGAACGATATTCAAGTTTATAGCCATCAATTGCTTTTAACTTTACGTTTTCATGGCTCACTGACTGCACTGGGCACGTGCCATTCACTGAGTATTTTGAGTTCAAACTGATTTCCTTATAAGTTGTGGTGATTGTACTTCGGAGACCCCTGATATTGTACATGGTGCACCACAAGGAACTCTTTTCACTTTACATTGTTCCATTAGGTCAGATTTTCTCCAAGCACGAGGTGAGCTATCAAAGCAATGCAGATGACACACGGCTTTACTTATCTATAGCGCCTGATGACCCTGATGCTCTCGGCTCTCTGATCCAATGTCTTAGCAGTATTTCTGAAGGAATGAGTAGAAACTTTCTTAAACTAAATAAGAAAAGCATAAAAATCATAGTAATTATCAAATATGGAAATAGTGAGGGTATTAGGGTTAGGGGCAGGGGTAGGATTAGATCACTTAGGTTTAAAAGTCAAGGTGGAGATAAAGAATTCAGGGGTAATCATTGACTCTGACCTAAACTTTCAATCCTGCATTAACCCGGTTACTCAAACTGCATTTTTCACTTAAGGAATATAGCAAAATTTAGACTTCTTATAACATTACATGGTGCTGAAAAATGATTACGACTAGATTACTGTAATGCCCTCCTAACAGATGACCAAAGAAAGAAATCAATCCGTTACAATGAGTGCAGAATGCAGCAGCCAGAATCTTAACTAGAAAAAGAAAATCTGAGTACATCACCCCAATCTTAGCATCATTGCATTGGTTACCCATGTCGTTTAGGATTGACTTTAAAATACTACTAATGGTATATAAAGCCTTCAGTCATTTTGCCCCATCCTATATTTTGGAATGCCTGCTGTCCCCTTACACTCCAAGTCAAAATCTTAGATCTTCTAATGGTGGTCTGCTTGCAATTCCAAGTGCTAAGCTTCAAAGAAGTGGTGTTATGTATCTAAACTCTGGAATTTTTTACCGATAGAAATGTGGAGCATTTTAAAAAACTGCTAAAAACCCATTATTTTAATGGGGTTTTAGCAGTTGCATGGTTCTCCTCCATTTGATTTCATGAATAAATCGAATTATTACCCGGGAATGAGTTGCATGGTTCTCATCCAATTGATCCATGAATAAATCAAATCATTACCCAAGAATGAGTTGCATGGTTCTCCTCCATTTGATTCATGAATAAATCAAATCATTACCCGAGAATGAGTTGCATGGTTCTCATTCATTTGATTTGCGAATGAATCATTATAAGAGGATGAATGACACGATTCTTGCTCATTTGTGATTCTGTAATGTAGCCTTTATTTTAATTATGCATCTTAAATGTGTTGAATGCTTTGTGTACTGAAACAGGACAATGTCAATACAATGTATGAATTATTAAATGGTGTACTTGTGAAGCAATCAGAAGGGACTCTGGAGTTTATGTATCCATCAGCATCTAATCTTGAAAGCAAATAAAACAAAACAAAAGAGAACTCTGTCACTAATGATTGGTCCATTCATCTTACAGATGCAATACAGTAGCACCACATTTATTTTAGAGTGTATTAATTGTTTTTTACAACTTGTTATTGAAATTGTTTTAAACTGATTATATCTATACTAATAAAAGGCAAAGCCCTCACTGACTCACTCACTGACTGACTGACTGACTGACTGACTGACTCACTCACTCATCACTAATTCTCCAACTTCCCGTGTAGGTAGAAGGCTGAAATTTGGCAGGCTCATTCCTTACAGCTTACTTACAAAAGTTAGGCAGGTTTCATTTCGAAATTCTACGCGTAATGGTCATAACTGGAACCTGTTTTTTGTCCATATACTCTAATGGAGGAGGCAAAGTCACGTATTGCGTCATCACGTATTACGCCTCCTACATAATCACGTGAACTGAAAACAAAGAAGGGATTTACAGCACGAGTCAAACGCGGGAACGAAGGTAAATGACGTTAATTGTTGAGTGTCTTTTAATACTGTGTAAGTATACATATTAACACATGTGCAATTAAACGTGTGCATTTACGGGGTGATTTCTCAGGCTTAAAAGCTCGCCTTTTATTAAAAAGGTAAATGCAAACTGTTTTCATTCTGAAGGGCACAAACCACGTTAGATTTCATGCTCAAGAGTAAGCTCAGCACACAGCTTGGTCATATTACAACCGGAGGGGCGAACTGACAACGTGGTATACAAAGAGATCCTTAACAAATAATTATTGATTCATTTTCCCTCAGTTTAAAAAGGTTTACTTTTCTTCTTAATAAAATTTTTAAAGCAGTACTTCGCCGCTGCGAAGCGTAGGTATTTTGATATATATCAAAATATATCGCGTCATCACGCCTCCCACATAAGCATGTGAACTGACCCGCTGCCGTTTCCAATGCCATATTCA
This sequence comes from Erpetoichthys calabaricus, assembly GCF_900747795.2. Classification (NCBI taxonomy): domain Eukaryota; kingdom Metazoa; phylum Chordata; class Cladistia; order Polypteriformes; family Polypteridae; genus Erpetoichthys; species Erpetoichthys calabaricus. The sequence goes on along the minus strand of NC_041399.2, from coordinate 215,235,568 downwards.
CGAGATACAAGTTTAATGAGAACACATGAGGTATAAACGACAGTTTGGATCACTTTGTAACAGAGTTAAAATTGCTGTAGCGAGAAACTTTTAACTGCCGGGTCTTAGTTAACATTAAATAAACCCGTGGACATTGCAACATCACACAAGAGAGCGGCTCACGGTGAAGTGACTGAACGCAGCAGGAGTGATCACTTCGATGAATCAAACCTGATCAAAAAACACATTACACAATTGATAAGGTACAAACAGAATATGAAACCGATTGTGGATTTGCGTACAGCCACTGAAACTTTGTGACGGCACGAGACTTCAGGTCACGTGTCTGCAAAAGAACCTCATTGAGGCAACTATTTTTACTGGCGGTGGCTCAGGGGAGAGAGTTTTTATTCCTCGCATCCCCGTTATACCCTCTGATCTCCCATTTCAATTCAAACGCCTCCAATTTCCACTAAGGCTCTGCTTAGCAATGACAATTAATAAGTCTCAGGGACAGACACTACAAAAGGTTGGCATTGATTTGAGGCAGGACTGCTTTTCACATGGCCAACTGTACGTTGCATGCTCAACAGTAAGCTCAACACACAGCTTGGTCATATTACAACCAGAGGGGCGAACTGACAACGTGGTATACAAAGAGATCCTTAACAAATAATTATTGATTCATTTTCCCTCACTTTAAAAAGGTTTACTTTTCTTCTTAATAAAAATTTTAAAGCAGTACTTCGCCACTGCGAAGCTCGGGTATTTTGATATATATATATATATATGTAGATATGTATATATATGTATATGTGTATATATATGTAGATATGTAAATATATATATATATATATATGTGTGTGTATGTATGTATGTGTATATGTATATATGTATATGTGTGTGTGTATGTATATGTGTATATGTATGTGTATATATATATGTATATATATGTAGATGTGTATATGTATATATGTATATATGTATATATATATATATGTATATATGTATATGTATATATATGTTTATGTGTGTGTGTGTGTATATTATATATATATATGACAGCAACACTCATAACAATGACAACACAATTATATTGACAATCATGTTACGTTATTTTTAAAATGTTTTCTTTTCTTTTTCATAACCTCTTTAACACACTACTTCTCCGCTGCGAAGCGCGGGTATTTTGCTAGTAAACTATTAAAATCAATATGTTTATGTCAAAAATAGAAAGAATCCATTCAGTAATATGTTATTTGAAATGCCCATCACTACACTCCCCTTTCCTTCACCTACTGAAGCTCTTACTGCAGACACACACCCTGTTATTGGGGCAGCATGGTGGTGTAGTGCTTAACAATGCTGCCCCAATGTGAAGAATGTCCTCATCAGGGACCTGGTCACTATCTGTGTGGAGTCTGCAGGTCCTCTGTGTGAATCGAAGCCATCAAGGTGGTCCAGACTCTTAGAAACATGCAGTTTGGGTTAATTGGTGACTAACGGTAAGTGAGTTTTATGATCGACAGGGACCCAGTCCGGGTTCAGTTCCCACCTAGCACTCCCTGTGACCCTAAAATGGATGGGTGAATGGGCTGATTTTATTGTGCCTGATCAGGTTGTCCATGCTCAGTGCCTTCACAAGCAACACAGCAGTGGCATCCATGAACTTCATAAAGTACTCAAATGGAATGGAGCAGGTGAGGATGCTCCACACATACCTGCTTTCCCCACATTACCGAAGCTGTCTTATTCTTTTTCTTTTTATTTCCCCTTAAATTTCATATCTTGCATTTGTCAAACATCTACCTTAAATTCCAACATAAATTAGATAACAGCGCAATCCTTTATTGATTCCTTGCATGCAGTTGCCACTTCCTTGTCCTACATACAGTCTTCTTCTTAGGTTTAGTGGCTTACCGTACATCCAGACTCCGGCCGTATCCCGTGTTCAATAACACACGTCTCAGATTTCTGAATTGCGCAGCAGCAGCTATATTGATTTTCAGATGGCTGCTGTTTTCTGTGGCCCGGGCACATGAACCTGAACAAGAATTTTTGGTATGCTGTTTCACAAATGTCATCGAATTGTTAGAAATGCGCCATTAGGAGCGGGCTGATGTGTGCCTTTGTGTGAAGAATGGAAGAACACTCAATACGCAGCATTCGATCTGGGATGGGAGAAATGAGGGTCCAGTTCAGAGATGAGGGAGGAGCGACCATCACTGAGCATAGATGCAACCCGCTGGGAGCTCCTAATTGCTTTCTAATAATAATGACATTTTTTATTTGAATAAAAGATGCAAAAGATGGGATAGTTACAATATAAAAATGTGGTAAATAAAAAGTCCAAGAGCCTTACAGCCTCACCAGGCTTGACCTGAAAAAGTGAAGTGGCACCTACTGAGGTTCCTGACATGCTCCACACTTCCGAGTCTTGACCTAGCAGAAGGACTCAAGTTGACGCAGCATCGTTTTAAAATGTTTAAACAATTTTGACAAGAGCAGGCCATTCAGCCAAATAAAAATGGCCTGCTCTCGTTAGATTCCAAAAGCATTCGGACCCTGTTGTACCAGGGAAGAGTTTTGGAGAGACCCTCTCCTAAAAACATACCTCTTTTTATTCCCACGCTCAGGTTCCTTCTTCTGGAGACCCAAATATATGTCCTCCACCACAACTCTATCCTGACACTCGCCTGGCCTGGAAGGAGACTCAGCCAGCAGACAACTGGTCCGACTATCTGACTTCGCCCAGGAATGACTACAACTAGTGTGCTTCATTTCTCCCACTTCAGAACATCTCCTCTGTATTCATTTATACCCCAGACTTGGGCAAGACAGAGCAACAAGGCAAGCAAGGGGTACCAGAGAACGTTAGAACAATCTGGATGAGAGCAGGCCATTCAGTCCAACAAAGCTCATCAGTCCTTTCCATTTACTTCTTCTAAAATAACAACTCGAGTTTGGAAGGTCCCTAAAGTCCTCCTGTCTATCACACTGCTTGGTCGCTTATTCCAAGTGTCCGTGGCTCTCTGTGTGAAGAATAATGTGTGCAAAATTTCCCCTTAACAAGTTCCTGTCTTCTTGATGAACTCATTTTAAAGTCACCGTCTCCATCCACTGGACTAATTACCTTCATCATTTTAAACACTTCAATCATGTCACCTCTTAATCTTTGTTTGCTTAAACTGTAAAGGCTCAGCTCTTTTAATCTTCCCTCATCAATATTACTCAATCCCTGTAGCCCTGGAGTCAGCCTAGTCACTCTTCTCTGGACCTTCTCTAGTGCTGCTATGTCTTTATGGAGACCAAAACTGCATGCAGGACTCCAGATGAGGCTTCACCAGTGAGTTATAAAGCTTGAGCAGAACCTCCTGGGACTTGTACTCCACATATTAAGGCGCTATATAAACTAATATCCTAATAGCCTCCATGGTCACTTTAGTCCACCTCAATCATCTCACCTCTTAATCGCCATTTGGTTCACTCTTCCCTCCATCGTTGGTCTCTGTGGTTCAGAAACAGCTTTGGTACTCTTGTCTGGACCTTCTCTAGTGCTGCTGTGTCTGTTCCGTAATATGAAGGCCAAAACTGAACACAGGACTCCAGATGAGGCCTCACCAGTGTGTTATAAAGCTTGAGCAGAACCTCCTGGGACTTGTAATCCACATATTAAGGTGCTATATAACCTGACATCTGTTACCCTTCTTAATGACTTCTGAACTCTGTCTAGAAGTTGATAGCATAGAATCCACTACAGCTCCTAACTCCTTCTCATAAGGTGGACTTTCAAGTTTCAGACCTCCCATTGTGCATTCAAACTTCACATTTTAACTTCCCACGCGTAATACTTGACATTTACTGACATAAAATGTCATCCCCTGTAGCCCCATAATCAGCCTAGTTGCTCTTCTGTGGACCTTTTCTAGTGCTGCTATGTCCTTTTTGTAGCCTGGAGACCAAAACTGCTTTGTAGCCTGGAGACCAAAACTGCACCCAGGACTCCAGATGAGGCCTCACCAGTGCATTACAAAGCTTGAGCAGAACCTCTTGTGACTTGAACTGCACATATGAAGGCGCTATATAACCTGACATTCTGTGAGCCTTCTTAAAGGCTTCTGAACACTGTCAGGAAGTCGATAATGTCGAGTCCACTAGGACTCCTAAATCTTTCTCATAAGGTGGACTTTCTATTTTTAGAACTCCAATTGTGTATTGAAACCTCACATTTTTCCTTCCTATATGTAAAACTTAACACTTACTGACATTAAATTTCATTGTCCACAAACCTGCCCTAGCCTGTCTGCTGTCCAAGTCCCTCTGTGATGACTCAACAGATTCAAGATTATCTGCCAATCCGCCTCACTTGGTATCATCTGCCAACTGTGGCAAGCGGCTGGGGGTGGCATCCAGCCAGGATGCCCAGAAGGACCGGAGGAGGGCTTACGCCTCCTCCGGACCACGAGGGAGTGACCGCTCTGGTGGCTTTGGGGACCACAGGAACAGCGCTTAGAAACTCAACCCTAAAGGGGCCCATAGTCACAGCCAGGGGGCGCCCCAATGCCTGAAGAGCCCTGAAAGATGACCAGGGACACCAGGAGTGCTTCCGGGTGCACAACCGGCACTTCTGCCACACCAGGTATTCAGGTGCTCATTGGGAGGCACCTGGAGCACATCCGGGTGGATATAAAAGGGGCCACCTCCCTCTATTCGATGGCTGGAGTCGGGAGGAAGAGAGACAGAGTCTTGGAGGAGAGGAGTGGAGGCATTGTGAGAAAGGCCTGGACTTTGGGGGAGTACTGGGGTTGTGTGTTTCACTTTGTAAATAGAATAATGTATAATAAACATGTGTTGGGTGAACTATCGATGTCCGCCTGTCTGTGCCCGGTCCAGTCGCCACACAACTTAACCAGGTTATTATTTATATTTCTATCCAAAATCTTATACAGTAATCCCTTGGAACCTATCTCCTGCGATAACTGAATTTCTGCGAAGTAGGGACACCATATTTATTTAATTATTTAACGTGTATTTGGACGTTTTTAAACCCTCCCTGTATTGTTTACAACCCACCCTTTACTCTATTAATAACGGGGACAACTGCTAAGCAATATGAAATCGGTAGATAAGTTTACACTTACTGTATAGCGAAGTACACGTAGCAGCTTGTAGGCGGTCATGACGTCGTCGACCTTGTTGCAAAGATTCCTAAAGCAGATTCCATCCAGACTACCGCCTTATCACGTCCACTTGCAACTCGTTTTACGCCCTGGTTAAAGGACACTGCGGCTGTAGATCTTATATGCTTTTCCTCCTTTTTAAATAAAAAGAATCGTGGACTCATTGATGCTGTAATGGTGTAGCTGTTCCCTTCCTTCAACATATCCAAAACGTTTACCTTTTCTGCAATCATTTGCATCTTCTGTTGGCGCTTGGACACGGCCCCTGAAGCAGGAGCACGTTAATGCTGAATGAGTGAGATGAGACTTCCTGGTTAATGCAACACTCCTTCGCTGAGCCAATCAGCAGCACACAGGAACTTAACTGCGTGCTCTGATTGGGTAGCTTCTCAGCCATCCACCAAAAGCATCTCTTGTATTAAATCAACTGGGCAAACCAACTGAGATAGCAAGTACCAGAAGTAAAAAGACGCATTGTCTGCAGAAAAACACGAAGCAACGAAAAATCCGCGTTATATATTTAAATATGCTTACATATAAAATCCGCGACATCGTGAATCCGCGAAAGTGAACCGCGAAGTAGCGAGGGATTACTGTATATAAATGTCTACACGTGGAAGTGTGTGTGTCTGTCTATCTGGCCCGGAAATGAGAGCTGGAGCACGGGGTAAGGGTTCAACCTCCAAGGATACTCAAGTGAAAAGAGCACGTCGGCAAAACGAAACCTCTGAAGCTTAGCCACAAATACAGAAGCGTGGAGAGCACATTGGCAGACCAGTATCCCTTTTACTTTTCCTCCCGCCACTAATGCACAAGCGAGGTGAGCATGTCGGCAAAACAAAACCTCAGAAGAAAGACAAAGTCGCTTAGTTACTAATGCACAAATGATGCGAGCACGTCAGCAAAACAGAACCTCTTAGGAGAGAGAGAAAGACGCCCAGAGTAGTTCCTTTCAATTACCTGACATCTCTACATTTTAATTTTTTTTCTTTCGATTTCAATAGTTTTTAGGACCCCAGGCTTTTTACAGCACAGGCTTACACAGCTATATATATTTATATAAATTAAAAACAGCAGCAGCCCCCGCACTGACCCCTTCTGGACACCAATCTCAACATCGGTCAATTCTGGTCAGATTCCTCACCCAATCACTTTCAGCTGTCTGAGTCAATTCTGCCCCCATCTAATCACCACTCCCTGAACTGCCACTTCTTTTACTTTGATGCCAAACCTCTCATGTGGCACATTACACTGCCAATCAAGAGACTGTACCCTGCTTTATAAAGGTCGAAGCAAACCCTCAGTCCTTTACGGTTCAGTGAATGCACACATGGTGTGGTGAGTTTCCCTATTGGATTTTGCATCCTGTTTGCCGAGCCTTTTGACCGTTCTTTGATTTTCACATTGGGACCTTTTTCTTTCTGAAATTTGATTTCTGTGCCTTTGTACTCCTCTGAGCTAATCTTTGTTTAACATTGGTTTTGTTAAGATAAATCTTTTTATTTATAAAGATAGTTATAAAGTATTATAAACATCTATTAAATAAATATTTATTTATTTATAAAGGTTCTCTGTTGCCCCTCAGTTACTCACCAGGGTTTCAAGGTCTTTCTCCCTCTAGTGGACATTTTCAGTATTTCTTGGGACTCTGTAGTTCACAGCAGCCTGAGTCTCTGCCTTAAATAAATAGGGAGAGGGTGGTCCTGAAGCCCCTACTCTCTGATACTCTACTTTAAAAGGACAGAGAACATAACTTATCATGATACCATTCATCCGTTCATTTTCTAAACACGCTTATCCTGAATACATTATAATATCTGTGATGGGACAGCACGCTGTCCAGGATTGTTCCTGCCTTCTGCTTGATGCTGGTTTGGATAGGCTCCAGCTGCCCCATGAGTCTTCTTTAGTTGGCTAATATAGAAAACGAATGGATAATCATAGTACATACTTGATAATAATTAATAAGCAAAAAAATTTCAAAACACAACACACAAGTGGGCCAAACATTACCAATAAAACAATATACCTAATAATAACACAAATATCAAATTAAAGAATACAGACAAATGGAATAAGTGCCCAAATACCATGATAGGCAGTAGGACTTTAGGGACCTGGAAAACTTAACTTGATGTTAAGTTGGAGGAATTAAGTGGACAGGACTGGTGAGCTTCCTTAGGCAGAAAGACCGGCTCTGGTCAAAATGTTTTCAAATGTTTCACAGAACTCCGCACACAGAAACTCAGGGCTCAACTGCTGGGTTTCTTTTTCTAGGCTGAATAGAATTGAATAAAATGCAATGATATTCATTTTAATAAGAGGGCAAAGTGTCTGTGTATCTGTGTCTCCATCCAGTGCATATGTCTTAAATGTAATTTGGTATGGGATCCGTAAAAACAGTTGTTTATGATGAGAACATTTTCAAAAAGAAAAATGCAATGTATTTTATTACTAGAAATATTTGTGATGCTTAATCTGTTGGAATGACATATGTAATACATTTTATTACTAGAAATGTTTGTGATGCGCCATCTGTTAGAATGAAAAATTTAATACATATGTCTCTGTTATATACCATTTGGTATGGGATTTGTAAACATAGTGCTATGCCATAGTGATGTGCCATTTGTTGAAATGTAAAATGCAGTACATTTTATTGCTAATGTTTGTGATGCTCTATCTGTTGGAATGACAAATACAATGCATTTTTTTTACTAGAAATGTTTGTGATGCTCCATCTGTTGGAATGACATATGTAATGCATTTTATTACTAAAAATGTTTGTGATGCTCCATCTGTTGGAATGACAAATGTAATAAATATGTCTCTGTTATATACCATTTGGTATGGAATTTGTAAACATAGTGCTAATGTTTGTGATGTGCCATTTGTTGAAATGTAAAATGTAGTACATTTTATTACTAATGTTTTTGATGCTCCATCTGTTGGAATGACAGATGCATTTGGAATGACAAATACAATCTATTTTATTACTAGAAATGTTTGTGATGTACCATCTGTTAAAATGACAAATTTAATACATATGTCTCTGTTATATACCATTTGGTATGGGATTTGTAAACATAGTGCTGTGCCATAGTGATGTGCCATTTGTTGATATGTAAAATGCAGTACATTTTATTGCTAATGTTTTTGATGCTCCACCTGTTGGAATGACAAATACAATGCCATTTTTTTACTAGAAATGTTTGTGATGCTCCATCTGTTGGAATGACAAATACAATGCATTTTATTACTAGAAATGTTTGTGATGCTCCATCTGTTGGAATGACAAATGCAATGTATTTTATTACCATAAATGTTTGTGACACTCCATCTGTTGGAATGACAAATGCAATGTATTTTATTACCATAAATGTTTGTGACACTCCATCTGTTGGAATGACAAATGCAATGCATTTTGGTGGCTCCCCCACAAAGCAAAAAAAAAAAAAAAATAGCATAACCTTTAAAGAGACAAATAACAAATAATTAATGACTTTATTAAGACATTTGATTGGACATGACATCCTTATAGAAGTTCTTCAAAGGAGGTGCCTGCAAAGAAAGATCAGTCAGTCTCATAGCCGCTGTGCATAACAAACAGCAAGGGTTTAAAAAGATGGATGTCAAATAAAACCTGGCCGTATCAGTACAAAGAGGCCTGCTCCATGGATGTGTTCTGTCCTCGCTGCTATTCAATGATTATGCAGATGAAGCCTTTAAGGGTATTTGTGAAGAAGTTGGAATTCCGGCATTTGATTCTAAGATCAAACAGAAAATAAGGTGTGCAGATGATATGGCGTTAATTGTTTGAGGAAGACCTCAGACATGTACTGAATAAAATAGCAGAAAAGAGTAGATGGACACACATAGGACAAAAAATTGGGTTGTAACAAATAAAAGGCACAAAGAAGTAAAACTGATACTGGAAAATGAAAGAGAAAAGCAAGGAACCAACTTCCAGTATCTTGGAATAAGGGTCAATAAACACCAGAAGACCGATATTGACGTCAGAGCTGGAATCACCGAGGCTAAATAAGGTTTCTGGAGAAGCAAAGAGCCGACGGGGAACAATCTCCATCTAAACATGAAGAAAAGACTTCTACAAACACAAGTCTAGTCTGCACTTAGGGACTGCATGGAAAAATTTTCCTTTACAATGTCTCCAAAATAGAAAGTCTCGAGCTTTGAGCTTCGGTGCTGCAGGAGGATTAGCTGGACGTACCTGATCACGAATGAGGAGGTGCTGCAAAGAGTCAGTTAGGTGAAACCACATATGTTGGCAAGAATACTGAAGAGAATGTGACAATTCTTTGGCCACATCACAAGAAACACTGAGGAGATATGCCAGAATGTGGATCAGAAAAGGAAAAATGGAGAAGAAGAAGAACATGGTGGACGGATTATGCTCAGCAAATGACAAGCAAAATTTTAATCTGGCAAAAGACAAGGCCAAGTGGAAAGCAACGATGGAGGCTGAAGTTCACTTACCACCCCAAGCAGTCATGGTAGCAGATAGATAGATGGAAAAAAATTTAACAGATAATGGAAAAAAAATCAAAATGAACTAAAACAACCATAAAGCCGAAAATAAATTCAAACCATAGGGAGAAAACCCGGGCTGCATCACAAGAGTTGTTCCTGCCTTGCGTCCGATGCTCCACATCGACCCGGCATGCTCCAGAAGAAGCGGGGTTACAAAACAGAAATGAAAGGCCTCCAGGTCGCCCTCTACAGGCTCTGCAATGGAATCAGTCTAGGAGACGACCCGACAGCAGCGATGAAAAACTGGAGAGCCTCCATTAAACAATTAAGAAAAAAACGGCAAGTTGTCAGCCTTTGAAAATAGCACACTCGCTTTATATATATATATATATATATATATATATATATATATATATATATATATATATATATATATATATATTCATGTGAGGCCAAGCGGCAGTTCTGCCCCGTTTCATCTGTCAAGCCTGCGAGTAAACTCATGTAAGAAGCCTCTGATCTCCGCCGTTTTCACAGTTGCTTTGACCCCAATAATGCTTTCCTATGGATAACAGACGAGCACCTGCACGGCAACAATCGCGCTTGTAATAACTTCAACTCCCGAATATCAAATAGCCGAAGAACTGAAAGCCGTGAAACAAAGAGACTGCGGTCACCGCATCAAAAATGTTTTTATTAGGGAAACAAAGGTGTAAATGTTCCATCTTCTCCTTCAGATTACGTAGCACTTGGCGAGGAGGAAAATAACCGCGTTAATGGATTGAAAGTGAAGTGCGGCCGACGGTGCAACGCAGAAGAATATAATAAAAGAGAGAGAGAGAAGAAAAGATGGCGGTCCGAGGAGGTCTTGAAACCCCCTGTTTGACCGATTTGTTCCCCAATTTAGGAGGTGGAAGGAAGAAAATAGTTTGAATATTAATAACTGATAAGGTCCACCGTGCGTGGAGTTTGCATGTTCTCCCCGTGTCTGCGTGGGTTTCCTCCGGGCGCTCCGGTTTCCTCCCACAGTCCAAAGACATGCAGGTTAGGTGGATTGGCGATTCTACATTGGCCCTAGTGTGTGCTTGGTGTGTGGGTGTGTTTGTGTGTATCCTGTGGTAGGTTGGCACCCTGCCCAGGATTGGTTCCTGCCTTGTGCCCTGTGTTGGCTGGGATTGGCTCCAGCAGACCCCCGTGACCCTGTGTTCGGATTCATCGGGTTGGAAAATGGATGGATGGATGGAAGTTGTGCTCATTCCAGAGCCTACCACTGGCAACACATATAGCGCCTTCACTTGTTAAACGTTTTGTTCTGTTGTAGTTTGGTGTTAAAATCATTTACATTCACTTTTTGTCTTTCATCAAGCAACACTTAACACCCCAGAATGACAAACCTAACATAAGATTTTAGAAATTTAAAAATTTAAGCTACATGTCTACATGACTGTGTATGCTTGGCAGCTTACTGTGCCACCCTCAGGGATCCACTTTACCCTTCTATTTGACTTTTGTGACTTTTTACTTTCCTTGGTTGCATTTTTTTTCTTTTATGGGTGTGAAAGGTCAATGGACTTGCCAATTCTCTTTTAAGCACCAGGTTAAGTTGTTATGATTTGTGTGTATTTCTCCATTGTTTTCTTAGAACTAACACTCTTTATTCCGTTTTTTCACTTTTAGGTAAATAAGTAAGTCAATTTTATTCATATAGAACTTTTCATGAACAGTCATAACAGTCTCTTCCACAAAAGTGAGCTGACAAAATTTAAAAAAGAATAAAATGCAAAGACATCCATTTTAATAAGAGGACAAAGTGTCTGAGTATCTTTGTGTCCATCCAGTGCATATGTCTCTCTTAAATGCCATTTGGTATGGGATTCAGAGAACCAGTGCTAATGTTTGTGAGGTGCCATTTGTTGGAAAGAAGAATGCAAAGTATTTTATTACTAGAAATGTTTGTGATGTGCCATTTGTTAAGATGGCAAATTAAATGCATATATCTCTGTTATATACCATTTGGTATGGGGTTTATAAATACAGTGCTAATGTTTGTGATGTGCCATTTGTTAGAATTTAAAATGCATTGCATTTTATTACTAACATTTGTGATGCATCATCTGTTCAAATGACAAATGCAGATTTCTCTGTTATATGCCATTTTCTAAGAGATTTATAAAAGCAGTGTTAATGTTTGTGATGCCCCATTTGTTAGAGTGAAAAACACAATGCATGTTACTACTATCCATGTTTGTGATGTGCCATCTTTTCCTAGACATTCCTTTACTAAATTTACTATATTTCATTGTCCTTCTGGTTTTTGCTCTTTGTCGTCTGTATGACAAGTCACATCACAGTACCGTCGGCGCTGGCAAACTCGCCGAGGTTTTTGGTGCACTTAACTTAGCGAGAAGGGGACTTGTTGCATGTTGTTCCGCGAGTGTCTTGGGGACACATTAGGCTTCCCGAAGGCAGGGTTTGTTTCAGTGGGTAGGTCGGTGTTAGGCATCTGCCAGCAAATTGCCATGTGAGGTGACCCAGCGATAAGAGCAGCGGCAATCCCAAATGACCGTATTGTGTACCAGTGGGAGGAACTGGCAGATGTATGTGATACAGCTGTCATACTGGTGCACTGTAGGTGAAGAAGTCAATCTAGAACAGCTGCGGGAGGTTGGGCATTCTCTGGGGAGGCGATATTTATTAGCTATGAGTGACACCACAGAGATAGTCCCTCAAGAGTCAGAGAGGACTCCGAGAAGGAGTCAAAGCTGAGCTGTCTCAATGTGTATCTCCTTGAGAATTTGACATCTGTACAGCCCTTGACCCGCTGAGCAAATTAAAGGAATGGGAGATTTGCAGACCGAGACCTGATTCAAATGAAGCGGGGAACCAGCAGTGCGCAAATGATCTGTGGAGATGGCCTTGGTGAATGATCACCTGTCAGGTGAAGAAGGCCTTGGGGCTGGACCTTCAAGAGAGCACAGAAAAGGAAGGTGATACCACCATATAGAACATCACATTGGCTACTATGGACTGATAGAACATTCCAAGTAGCTTGCTACATACATCAATAGACCTGAGTGTCCACAGAAAGTCCAGTGGATATTTCAAAATAGCATCCAATTTTCCCACCACCCTCTTTTCCACAGCAGCTTCCAGTGTGTCCAGAGTTTGCCCTGTGAAGGAGCAGACATTGCTGAGAAGTTTGTTCAGGCATTGTGCAGCTTTTGAGCTCAAGTTACTTCCCCAGGAGACGGCAGTGTAGACCACCACACTGGTTACTATGGACTGGTAGAACATATCCAGCAGCTTGCTGCATACATCAAAAGACCTGAGTCTCCTTAGGGACCCCCAGTTTGCTCTGGTCCTCCTTGTCCAGCACCATAGTGCTGTCAGACCAGTCCAGTTGCTGTGTTTGTGAACCCCCAGGTACTTGTCCCTCTGCACCAATTCCATGTCCTCCCACTAATTGATCTCAGAGGCTCTTTGGCACAGCAGAAGTCCACCATTTACTCTTCTGTCGTGATGATGGTGAGCTGCAGGTTGTTATCCCTGCACCGCACAGCAAAGCCCTAAATAATCCTCCTTATCTCCATTATTAAGGCACCCCTTGAGTTTTGCAGATGGAGCATCTGACCTGCTGAGCAAATTGAAGGAAGAGCAAGGAGGGGAGATTTGTGAACCGAGTTCTGATTCAAATGAAGAGAGGAACCAGCAGTGCACAAATGATCTGTGGAGCGGGTGTACAAGTGAAGGCCCTGGGTCTGGGCCTTCAAGAGAGCACAGAAAAGGAAGGTGAGACCATAACATAAAACAACACACTAGCTACTATGGACTGGTAGAACATTCCCAGCGGCTTACTGCATTCATCAATAGACCTGAGTCTCTTTAGCAAGTCCAGTCTCCTCTGGTCCTTCTTGTCCAGTGCCACTATGTTGTCAGACCAGTCTAGTTTTCCGTTCATGTGAACCCCAGTTATTTGTAGCTCTGCAGCATTTCTATGTCCTCCTTCTAAGACTTTCATTTTCCCTGATTCTGACTACCTGGGCAAAGTGGAGGGCTCCTTTTTAAACTTGACTTGGGGTACCTCCGGCATCAAAGCCATTGTCTCCAGGAAGCATGTCCTGGCCAGGCAGAACAACCCTGGAATAGACCATTCATCTCCCACTAGCTCCACCCTGGTGGTCCTTAATGGAACCTAACAGGGTATCCCTATGGGTCCACAACTCCTATTCTGCCCTGAGTGTGTTCATACTGGGGCCTACCACAAGGGATGCTGTCAACCAGAGTATTACCAGGGGTAATAACCTGTGCACATAGGAGTCCCACAGTCACACATTTCTGGTTTTAGGCAAGCCACATCAGCTCAATGTTCACAGACAAAAACGTGAAGCCTTCAAAGAAAAGAACACCAGACCTACTGTGATACATGGAGGAGAATCGGTGATGTTTTTGGGGCTGTTTTGCTGCATTTGGCATGGGGTGCCCTGAGTCCATGCAGGGAATAATGAAATCTCAAGACTATCAAGACATTCTGGAGCGAAACATACTGCCCAGTGTCTGAAAGCTCCACCTTGGTCACAGGCCATGGAACCTCCAACAAGATAAGGAGCTAAAAGCACCAGGAATGACTAAAAAACAAAACATTGGACTATTCTGAAGTGGCCATCTATGAGTCCCAATTTGTGGACGGAACTGAAACCTGCAGTCTGGTGAAGACCCCCTTCAAACCTGACCCAGCTGGAGTAGTTCGCTCAGGGCCAGTGGACAGGTGACAGAAGTTTCATGGAGACCTCCAAGAATTGCTTGTGTGTGGGGACTGCAAACTCTAAAGGTTGTCCTAATAAGTAGTTGGTGACGGGTCCTATCAATTGTGTCCATGCCATTTCCATTTGTGTTATTATTTGAAGTATTCTGTTGAATCCAAACTCTAAAACCAAGTCTGATTTTTGTTAAATATGGAAGAAACAATAATGGGTGCCAGTGACTTCTGTCAATTTCAAGTGATTTCAAGGACAATTATGAATTTCTTCTTTTTTGTAGAGGTGTCCTAGCAAATTTGTTCTCGTCTGTAATGCGTTCTCCTTTTTTTTATACTCTTCATTTTCTGATCCTGCCCTGTGGAATCTTCATGACCTGTCCAGGGTTCGTTCCTTCCTTGCGCCCTCTGCTAGCTGGGACAGGCTCCAGCAGAGCCCCGTGACCCTTTTCAGGACTAAAACGACCCGGTGAACAACCGACTGATTTTCAGATCCATTTAGCATTCCCGAGACACTTCTAAGTGCCTGTTCTCCTCCATGAACCTGTGCTCACTTCAAGTAGAAGAAGACATTTTCAGATTATGAAGGTACCTTGTTGAAACCCTGCCTTTGTAGTTTCAGAATTTAATTAGAATTCATCACAGAAAAAAAAAGGGTAAAATGTTTTATGATCAAGTATACAGAACTCAAAAGGCAAATATCAATTTGCTGCAGTCTTTCTGATTTTATCATTCAAACTAAGTGAAAAAATGTTTTTGTGACACCTAAGGGTGGCTCAGTTCTTTTCAAGTCAAACATAAAAAAGCTTCTGCAAGCTGCCATCAAAGCATGAAAGCGTAGTTTGAAGTGATATCACTGAAGGGTTTTGCCGTTCCCATCAAAACAGAGGAGGGAACCTCATGAGGGACTGATAACGCCAAAGACGGGACAGCCTCATGCAGGTTTAGGGAGATCAAAATGATTCTGTCGTTTGGGGACAACGTTGTGTTTGAATGTGCAGACTCACCTGTGGATTCCATTCCGTTTTATTATGACATTATAAGTGTTAACGCATCACTAGACACTCATCCTAACAGAAAACAGGGGATCTGCAAACACTTGATAAGGAGCAGCCCAGGCTCATTATTATTGTAAACTACCAACTCCATTCAAGTCGTCCTTCAATACTTCAGCCATGATATACAACATCAAAACACTCTCCAGAAAAAGTGGCCTTTAGAAGTATTTGGACCTCAGGTCTGCTCCCAGTGTGAATGCCCTCTGTCTGGTGGTGGCATATCACTGGAGTGCTGAAGTAGATTTCTTTCATTTTCATTTCTCCTGAACTCTAGCTGGATGATGTTCCCTCTGACTGACCAGTGGAAATGGCCGATTAGTTCCTGATGCTTTCAGGATGTCTGTAGCTGTGTAAAGGAAAATAATGCATTGATGCTAAATGTGCTGGTGCCAGCTGTCTGCACCCTAGGCTCTCTAGTTTCTATAACATCGGTCATCTCTGGCTACATCAAGTTTTCTGTGGATAACACAGTCCCCACAAAGACCGTGTACTGCATTCCCAACACCAAAGGCATGAAAGACCTACTGAATAAGAAGAAGAGGGCCTTCAGGTCTGGAGATAAGGAAGAAATTAAGTCAGTGTAGACAGAGCTGAGGTCCGTGAGGGGAAAGTCCACTACAGAGACAAACTGGAGCAGACATTACAGCAAAACAAGATTAAGCAAGTGTGGAATGGGATGAGGACTATCACTGGCTACAAGCAGAATAGAAACAAGAACAGAGCTAATGAACTGAACCAGTTCTTCAACAGGTTTGACTCATTCCTGTCAGTCCAGTTCACTTTCAACACTGTTACCCTCTGTGTGCAAGCTGAGGAGGTTCCAGAATCCCAACTGCCATCTAC
Organism: Erpetoichthys calabaricus; assembly: GCF_900747795.2. Taxonomy (NCBI): domain Eukaryota; kingdom Metazoa; phylum Chordata; class Cladistia; order Polypteriformes; family Polypteridae; genus Erpetoichthys; species Erpetoichthys calabaricus. The sequence continues at coordinate 215,219,264 of NC_041399.2, read as the reverse complement.
CTTGCTTGACCTTCCACTACCACAACATCACACCTGTGGACTCCAATCTCCCTTCCACTTCCTGGACTGTGTGTCTCTACTGATCAAGTGAGGAGATAACTGAGGAAACTCTGCACAAACATGAAATGAGCCTCAGGGTGGTGCTGAACACATGAGCCAGATCAGCTCAGTGGGGTCCTTCAGCATCTGTTCTCTCATTTTCTGATTTTCCAGAAGGTTCTGCAGAAGTTGCGAAAAACAAAAAAAAATCATTCCAGTGATCCCAAGGACTTCACACCAGTTGCTCTTACTTCAAACACCATGAAGACCTTTGAGAGTTTGGTCCTTAAACAGTTCTCACCCCTGGTGTTTAGAAACATCTTGATCCACTGCAGACTGCCTATCAGACACATGTAGGTGTGGCAGAGGCTCTGATTTGTATGCTCCACAGAGCTGGTACCTGAGTCGGAATCATATTCTTTGACATCAGATGCACTTCCCCTTAATTTCCACTGGTGTGACTACCATTAAGTTGAAAGAATTATTCTGGATCCATTTTATCCAAAACCTTTGAGAATTTTAAAGACCTGGATTCAGTGCCCACACATTCTCCCCTACGCAATACTAAACAGATTTAATTCTCAGAGTCTGTCATGTCCTTAAGTCCTGAGACGTACCTGGTTGCACTGCTTCAAGTGCTGCTATGTCTTTCCTGCAGTGTGGTGACCAGAACTGCACACAATACTCCAGATCTGGTCTCACTAATGTGTTATGTTGTCTGTGCAGAACGTCTCGATGATGTTGAGCTGCAGGTAGATATCCCTGCACTACAAAGCAAAGCCCTTCATAAGCCTCCTGCATTCCAACTCTTTTCCATTATTAATGCAGCCTATGATGGAGGAGTCATCTAAACATTTCTGTAGGTGACAAGCACTGGTGTTATACTGGAAGTCCTTTGTGTAGACTGTGAACAGGACTGTTGTGCTTCAGTATTACACACCAAAATTGTGACACACTGTGCCTGAGAACTGCACACAACACACCAGATCCGGTCTCACTAATGCATTATATTAGCCCTCGAGTTACATTTAGCATTTTAATTTTCCTTTTTAATCACTTCTGCATTAGACAATGAAAATATGTCCACAAAAACCCTTAAATCCTTCTCACCGGTCATTTCCTGTAGCTCATTGTCTTCTATCTTCTATTAATAATTAATGCTCCTTTTGCCCACTGGGTAGCACTTTGCACTTTTCTACATTAAATTACATTTCCCAAGTGTTTGCTAAATCCTGAAGCTTGTCCAGCTCTTCTTGAATTGTTTTTGCTGCCTCCTCAGTGTCGGCCATTACTCCAATGTGAGTGTCATCTGCAAATTTCACACAATCCCTAACTACACCCAAATCCATCCATCCATCCATTATCCAACCCGCTATATCCCAACTACAGGGTCACGGGGGTCTGCTGGAGCCAATCCCAGACAACACAGGGCAACAAACCCCGGGCAGGGCACCAGCCCACTGCAGGGCACACACACACACACACACCAAGCACACACTAAGGACAATTTAGAAATGCCAATCCACCTAACCTGCATGTCTTTGGACTGTGGGAGGAAACTGGAGTACCCGGAGGAAACCCACGCAGACACGGGGAGAATATGCAAACTCCACGCAGGGAGGACCTGGGAAGCGAACCCGGGTTTCCTAACTGCGAGGCAGCTGCACTACCACTGCACACACCGCGCCACCCTACACCCAAATCAAAGTCATTAATATAAATCAAAACAACAACAACAGCAATATTTGTTTACTAGTCATTTAGCCCGTTATAATAACGGGCGCTAGAACATTAGTAGGAACAGTCTATAATAAATGGCAAGGGACTTTGACCTCATTCTTTTTGTTGGTCGTATTTTTCTTTCTTTCAGCCTTTCTTTTCTTGATGTTTACTTGCTGAGCTGACTGTTCTTCGTGGGCTGCTGCTGTGTATTGTGTGTCTTTAATTTTCTGTGACAGTAATACTGTCTTGTACGGCTCTATTCAATAAGGGCGTGCACAAAAAGGCGAGCTTCAAAAGAGCGTGAGCGCGGCAAATAAAGGCGTTCGTAGATAATTTAGTTCAAATGGCTCTGGAATATGTGAAGAGCAACAAAGGTGCAGATCTTTATTTACGCGCGTCTTTATTCGCTGCGCCCAATTGAGGTCGCCCTTCTGAGGCTCGCCTTTTTTTGCGCGCTCTTATTGAAGGATACCGTCTTGTACGTCCACTGGCTTGTACGTCCGTAATATACCTTTAATTTTCTCTGGCGGTAATACAGGCGTGCGCATCGGTAATATGCCTTTAATCTCCTCTGACAGTAATACTGGCTTGTATGTGGCTGTAATATGCGTCACTGTATTGTGTACGTTTAATTTCCTCTCGCAGTAATACTGGTTTGTATTTCCGTAAAACGCCTCTAACTTTCTCTCACAGTAATATCGCTCATCGCACCGTGCCCCACGCATGCGCACTTCACCAGAAGACACCCACACACGGACACCTGGACGCACACAGGGATTTTATATATATAGATAAAGCACTAGGGGGCTTCACCCCCTGCTCACTTCGCTTGCCAACCCCCCGGTCTCTGCTACGTGCCAGCCACGTCACGTCTCTGCTGCTCTTGTATGTGGATTTCACTTTCACCAAATTAATACTCGTGGATAGGCCTCTTCATTGGGAAGAAACACGACTTTTCTCTGATGGCAACACGAATTAGACGATCTACAAGTCACCGACTTAAAGTTTAAAGCCAAACAAAATCTACATACTTCTGTCATATCACCTATGTCCATATATTCGATTACTTTTCGCTGTTCCATTATTTCACCGAGTAATAATTTTCGTTTGTTAGCTCTAATGTGATCTTTACTATCAGTTTTTTGAGACTTTTAATACTTTCATAATCTCTAACCTGCTCTGCTTGTGTATCGCGCCATCGTTTTTGAAACTGTTTACGATGTTCTGCTTTGTCTTCTACTCTTTGTCTTTTATTTCCAACTCCGCTTGGAGCTGAGAGAGCAGGAACTGTGTCTGACAATAGCATTCACACAAATGAGAAATGATTGGACCGTGGGCGTGAGGAGGAGAGGAGGGCGGGACTTGGCAAAAAGTCCTGTCTCGCGGGACCTGAAATTATCTCCGAGAAAGTCTCGTCCCAGGATTTCCTTTTATGATAGAGAGACATTTTCATACAAAGTGCTTTACAGGATGAAGTAAGAGAAAAGAAAAAAAAAGACAAAATCTAAGAATAAAATTAGGCAATACTAGTTAACATAGAGTAAAAGTAAGGTCCGATTGGCCATGGAAGACAGAAAAAACAAAATCTGCAGGGGTTCCAGGCCACGAGACCGCCTGGCCAGCCGCCTCCGAGCATTCTACCTAACATCAATGGTCTCAATCAGTCCTCATGGTTTTCAGGCCTCACGGGGAAGAATTTGATGATGATGGTCATGTGGACCTCTGGCCTTCAATCCATCAATGTAGGGACAGCACGGTGCCCTGATCAGGTGGTGGTGGTGGTGGCGCAGATCGCCAACATAAAAAGTCGGAAAAAGACCAGCAGAGAAAGTAGAGGTTAGTATGGATTTCAGAACCGCGAAAAAAATAAAAAATTAAATGCAAACGTAAGAGACCCAGGACAGAGCTCTGAAGTCTCCACTCACAACGTCACTCCATTCTCCTCTTGTGTGTCCTCTTTGTCTCCTGCCAGTTCACCAACTTGAGCTCCAGTTTTGTAGGCCTACGGCTTCTTGTTTTGGAATTCATCTTCGATGTGGAACGACTGAGTCCAAGGCTTTTTTGAGCATCTCAGTCAATTCTTACGTATGCTTTGGTGTCGTCAACTACACCAGTGGTCTGTTGGGAAAACTCCAAAAAGACTGGTTTGGCAAGGACCTCCTCTACTAAACCCCTGCTGAGTGTTATTTAGGATTTTATTCTCATATCTGCACTTTTCTAACTTATTAAAGTTTCCATTATGTTGCGTGACAAAGAAGTAACACTTGTTGGTCTGTAAATACCAGGCTCCATTTTGTCTCGTTTCTTGAAGATTGAAGTCACGTTTGCAACTTTTCAGTCCTCGGGTATTTCTCCTTTCTCAAATGACTGCTCACATGTACCTAATAATGTTTTTTAATTTTTTTCCAAAACGTTCATTAAAATCCCATCAGGTCTCTGTAGTTTATTAGTTTTCAACAAATCGAGTACGTCTGACTCTTCAATTTTTAAAATCTACGAACTCAGAATTTCTTTCAATTCGAGCGAAGGAAGGAACTGCTTGTTTTCTACTTTAATATGGTCAAGGAAAAAAAGTCAGGCCAGAGCTGCTAGTGGGCTCTTGAGAAGCCATTACACAGAATTCATAGCTTAAATCTGAGAAGAACAACATAAACAGACGTGTCCAGCGCCGTGCAGCGAAGCTCGAGAGTCCTGCTAGAAGCTCCTTTGTATTCTGAAAGCCCCCCAAGCCTTTCAGGTCCTTGTTTTCGTCTTATATCAGCCTGAAACGGAGCGAGTGCGCTTCTTCTTGTTCTTCTGCGGCAGGCCCGTCAGGCAGGCACTTGAACTGGCTCACTTGCTGGAAAGCGGCTCGTTTTGTCTGTGCAGGCCTCGCCGCTGGCTTCTCTATGCAGTTGTTATTGTAGCAAAGTCATCCTAATGGGCGCTTTCAGACCAGGACCACCTGAGGCTCCCATTTCATCAAAATGAAGAGGGCCCTGAGCAAAAAGTGCCACCTGTCTCAATCAAGGATGCATTTTTTTGGAAAAAAAAAAAAAAGGATGAACCTTCGCCCAGTATTGATTGCTTGTTAATGGCAAAGTTTTCAAGTACTGAGTTTACCAAGAAGGCGGGCCGATCAATTCCATCTAGTAAATGAAAGGCGTGCGGCTCGAGGAGCTCACTTTGAAAGGTAGCATTCTTCTACATTTTGCATGTGGCACAACAACCTACTTTTTTCTTCTTTATATTAAACATAAACTCATAAAGTATTGCTGTCAAGCTTGTGTACGGGCGGCAGCACATTTGAAAGCACAAGGAACCAGATGATGGCACAGAAATAGCAGGGGGTGTAACTGGAAGGACTGTAATTGAAAAAACAAACCTCAGGATGCTTAGACAAAATCAAAGTCAAAGAACGGAACGATAAGACGTGAGCTGAAAAAGAGGCACAAAAAGGAGTGGGGCAGCCACCCGTATATTATTCCTTGCTGCAAAAATGGATATTTATAAGGTAGAGATGTGTACAGACTGAAGTCCACAACAGAACTGATTTGCTAGGACAGAGATGGCGGCTTTAAGGGAGAGTGGAAGAAGTTAGGGTTAGGGTTAGGGAACTAGAAGTGGCGTCACTGGGGCCGGGGCCAGACGTGATGTCATTGGGGCCGGGGCCGGAAGTGATGTCATCAGGACCAGGCGGAATTTTCCATTACTGGTCTGCTGAGAACTGAGAGAAAGAGTCAGTGCACTCCACCATCCCCTGGTCTGGCATGGAATTACTCTCATTTAGGCCCGTTAGCTGCCTCCCATGTGCACATATGTGACAGGGTACATGAGACCAGAGCCAAGAAACACAAGATGTAAGTCATAATCAAAGGACATAAAAGAAAAATATAGTCGTAACCATCATTGTCCAACCCGGGGTCACGGGGGTCTGTCGGAGCCAATCCCAGCCAACACAGAGCGCGAGGCAGGGCGCCAGCCCACCACAGGACAAACTTGATGTGTGGAGTTCAAGTCCAAGGAGGTGACTCTGAAACTTTATAACACACTGTTGAGGCCTCATCTGGAGTCCTGTGTGCAGTTTTGGCCTTCATATTACAGAACAGACACAGCAGCACTAGAGAAGGTCCAGACAAGAGTAACAAAGCTGTTTCTGAACCACAGAGACCAACGATGGAGGGAAGAGTGAACCAAATGGCGATTAAGAGGTGAGATGATTGAAGTGGACTAAAGTGACCATGGAGGCTATTAGGATGTTAGTTTATATAGCGCCTTAATATGTGGAGTACAAGTCCCAGGAGGTTCTGCTCAAGCTTTATAACTCACTGGTGAAGCCTCATCTGGAGTCCTGCATGCAGTTTTGGTCTCCGTAAAGACATAGCAGCACTAGAGAAGGTCCAGAAAAGAGCAACTGGGCTGATTAGAGGACTACAAGGGACGAGTTATGACAGGGGTAGGCAATGTCTGTCTTGGAGAGCCACAGTGGCTACAGGTTGCCCACCCCTGAGTTACAAGGGAAGGTTAAAAGAGCTGAGCCTTTACAGTTTAAGCAAAAGAAGATGAAGCAGAGATCTGATTAAATTGTTTCAAATTATGAGGGAAATTAGTGCAGTGGACTGAGACGGTGACCTTCAAATGAGTTCATCAAGAAAAGATGGACACAGCTGGAAACTTGTGAAGGGGGAATTTCACACAGACATTAGGAAGTGTTTCTTTACACAGAAAATCATAGAAAAATGAAATAAGTGACCAGGTATTGTGGTAGAAAGTAGGACTGAAACTCAACTTGATGTTATTGACTAGTGAGCTTTGCTAGGCTGAATGGCCTGTTCTCGTCTAGAGTGTTATAATTATTTTAATATTCCATTTAGAAAGGCACACGTGTATAGAAAGTCCAACAATTCACACTGCACATCTGGAAAACCACCAAACCACAAAATCCAAGAAAGACCTCTGTGATCAAATTGTGGTGAGGCATAGATCAGGGCAAGGGGATGAAACCATTTCTAAAGCTTTGAATGTTTTCAGAAGCTTAGGGGCTTCAAGAATGGCAAAATAGAAGATGTTTGGAACCACTAGGACTCTTTCTAGTGCTGGCTGTCTGGCCAAACTGAGTAACTGGGCAAGAAGGGCCTTGGTCAGAGAAGTGACTGAGAACCCGGTGACTAGCTAATATTGAAAAGAGTGGATATATTGAAATATCTAGGATGAGTGGTAGCCCGAGATGGAAAGTTAGATGCAGAGATAACCTACAGAGTCCAGTTTGGATGTAATAATTGTAAGAAGAAGTATTGTGTGATGGGAAGAATTAAGGTAAAGGTTAAAGATGAGGTTTTGAAGACCAGAAATGATGTTTGGAGCTGAGGCATGGGCAGTGAAGAGAATATAGGAGAAGTTACATGTGGCAGAAATGAGAATGTGGAGATGGATGTGTGGACAGAATAAGAAATGAGGAAAGTAGGTTGAAGTGGTATGGATATGTAACGAGGAGAGACAATGAATATGTGGGCAAAACAGTGATAGGAATGGAAGTATAGAGGAAGAGAAAACGATGGAGGCCAAAGAGGAGGTGGGTGGATGAAGTCAAAGAAGATATGAAGGAAAAGGGCTTGACTGGTGAGGAACTGTTTGGAGAAGGTTGATCAAGTACATGGACACTACACAGAAGAAGAAGAAGAAGAAGAAGAAGAAGAAGAAGAAGAAGAAGAAGAAGAAGAAGAAGAAGAAGAAGAAGAAGAAGAAGAAGAAGAAATTGAACTAATTGAATATTGTGAGGCACTACAATGTGTTCAGCCCACATTAGAGCACTAAGGAGACCCCCAGTTACCATGGAGTATTGCGTACACTGTGCTTAAGTAATTATTTTGTGAGTAAGCTTCAGTCTAGCAAACAAAGTGCCATCCAGTGGGTAAAGAATGAGCTGAAAGTGGCTCACTGGCCGTGAACAACATTGACTCATCATGCCTGTCTTCTATGATTTCTGACATTTTATTTCTAAATATTTGGAAAAAATTATTGATGTAACCCATTTCTCACTTTTATCGCAGTCGCAATCTTTTCAGGTGGCAACGGATCCTGGCTGATGGCCAGTCTATCGCATGCAGACCGGAGACGTTTAAAGCCACAGTCAGACATTCTACATTTCTTGGGTCTGTGAAAACGACTCAACATTTTAAAATTTGATGTCAAGACTGGCAATGCAAAGAAGTGCCGTCCTCAGCTGCCTGGTATACACAATTGATCAGGGCAGAAGAGCTACCTGCTTAGTCACTTGGTAGCGTCCTAATGCAGTATATTGGAGGTCCTTGGACAGCTCTTTCTTTCTTTCTTTCTTTCTTTCTTTCTTTCTTTCTTTCTTTCTTTCTTTCTTTCTTTCTTTCTTTCTTTCTTCTCGATGTTCACCTACAATGTGAAATGCCCGTCAGCAGGTAATGCCCACCCGTTTACAGAGGTCCGATGATTTTCCAGTTATTTTTTTTTTCTTTTCAGGATTGCATCTGTGTGTTTACTGCTGATCACAGAGAAGAAAAGAACTAAGTGCTGAAACGTAATGCCAATTTGCAGTGGTTCACTGCCAAGGCATTTTGTTTTATTTTTGCCGAAAGCTATGATAATTTTCTCCTGCGGTGTGTAAGGCTATGGAGTGTAACATAGGGGCTTCCAGCTCTTTTCAATTGAAGCCAACACCTGCAGCGGGCCCTGATCTATAGAGAGACACGCACGCCTTTCCTATCAAGACAATGTAAAGAAAATATAAAGCTTTATCAAATTAAGGCAAGCCATTAATCAATAACTCAAGCCGTGCTGTTTAAACTCTCTTAACCGCTGTACTTCACTGTCGAGACATTCCAGGCGCTGTTTTTGCCCGCTTATAACAAAGCCCGTGCCTGCTGTATTAATTGGTGAAAGTGACGGCTCTGCCATGTTTCTAATTGAGGAGTGCCGGCCAGAGCCTGCTAATCCTAAATCTGTAAAGAAGGTAGAGATCGGGACCATGCAGGGTTTCAGTTTATCACAGGGCACCTTCATAATAAAAAATAAGAATGCATACGATTGGTACTGTGGCATAGTGGTGAGCACTGCTGCTTCACAAAATCAGATTTTATTTGTCACATATGTCACGCATGAAGGATTGCCTTCCATGTTCTTCACAGGTAGCCAAGAGGGGGCGCTGCCTCCATTAACTACCTCATCTTCTCTTTATTCCACAGCCCAGTGAGCTCAGCTAACTCCGCCCCTTCTGCTCCAAGGGCTAGAAATTCGAGACCCGCCCTGAGGAAAGGGGTCACAGTTGCCATAAGCAACCACAAGAGCCTTATGAGGGGATTCCTAGATTACTTGATTGCCGAGGGGCAACCTTATTTTGTTTATTCTATTGTTAAACACCATCACGCGTTATTTTATTTGTGTATTTTTGGCAAATAAATGGGGATGGACGGCTTGGAATCCCAAAGAATTGTTATTCCTCGGATGACCACACATACAATTGTACACACGGTGCAAATTATAGTGAAATGTCTAGTTACAGAAGCTGAAGAAAGAGACCACAACCTCCCAAACACACGTAACAACAACTGACTTGGATAACAGAGAGCCTCTTCTGTCAATGACAAGCTTGTAGGTAGCAGTAAGATGTGGTCGGACCTGCTCAGTTGTACCACAGGTTTCCATTTAAAGAGATTCGGATTTGGACAGAGCAAGTCCAGCTTGTTGTGTCCACACTTTGTTCCTCCCATACTTCCCTGGTTTGAATTCACCAGCATTTTAGAGTCAGAATGATCCATCATTGGAGTGTTGGTAACAAAGTGAATCATTTGAGTACTGAGAAAAGCGCTATATAAATGTAATGATTTATTATTATTATTATTATTATGATTATTATTATTATTATTATTATTATGATTATGATTATTATTATTTCTCTTGCTGAATTAAACAAACATTAACCAGGATGATGTACCTTATCTTTCTGAGCCAAGGACCTTCACTCATCGTCCTGGAGGGTCACGGTGGCTGCAGAATTTCGTTCCAACCAGTTTTCTAATTAGAAGACAGTCCTCGCTGATAATGAAGATTGGTGTTTAACTATACTGCTTCTTCTTTGCTTTCATTCATCCAAGACAATTTTAAATTACGTTGTAGAGCAAGGATCCTCACTCTCGACCTTCATTTGCTTGAAAGTCCCAAAGCATTATAACGGACGGCTGGGCAGCCACTGAGATGGAAGGACGGGAGAAGGCAGCTTTTTTAGGACACTGTGTGGTATAGCGGGTCCGCGGCTTCCAATGAAAAAAGGTCGGGTTTTTAAATCCGTATAGCCGTACTGTTCTCCGTGGGCGCAATTGCACGTCCGTGGGGACTTAATGGGGTAGTGGGAGCGAGTTGCACCTGCACGTGAGGGTGCGGTCATTCTCGATTGCCTCATTGGCTTCCTGCGGTGCGTGATTAAGGCGTCTGTGCCCATGGAGGTGAACCGGGGTGTATATATACAGGTCGACACCAGAGAATGAGGGAAGAGAAATAGAAGAATATAGGGAGATAGAGATAGAGATAGAGATAGAGATGGAAAGATGTATAGAGGTTAAATGAAGAGAAGGACAGTCTAAGTGGGAGGTTCTGGCTGCCTGTAAGGAGGAGGCAGCACGAGGTGGCGCCCCACAAAGGAAGTTGGTGGCGTTCTTGGGGATAGTTCACTAGTGAATGGGGTAAGCAGGGCAGGTGTCCTCCCGAGGGATCTGAGGAGCAACTCCGGGACAGATGAAGGGAGGACAGCCAACCTCAGACGGTCCGGCAGTGACGTCCATAATGATGCCAAGATGGAGGTTGGCAGAAGGAGCTCTTGGCTGTGGAGTCTCCGCCGGCTGATGCAGCAATGGGTGAGCCAGGGAGAAAGAGAGACGAAGGTGGACCGGACAGTAAACAGAGAGATTGCATTGTAACTTCTGCATTTTTACCTCGTATTTTAAAGGATTTATTTATTTGATTTTTAACCCCACTGGACTCATTTTAGAGGATTTAATTATAGAAGAAACTGAGGCACTGCACTTTTGTCTGGACACTGTTTGTTGTTTTAATAAAAGCACTTATGCACTTTTTGGATATATCCCCTGGCTTCATGTGAGATTTGTCCTCATTTGTCAGCTTATCTCAGTGAAATTACAGATGGTGTTGGGTTTAGAGCTCCCAGAAGGCGTTGGAAGCTTGGAGAGAACCCGCATCGTCTCACACTGGCTCCCCCAAGATGCCTGATGGCAGCTTCCCTGGACTGTTGCGGTGCCCTGGATTCCTGCAGGGCACTATGGGAGATGTAGTTTAATACCACAGCCCTGCTGGTTACCGTGAGTGCTGCCAAGGGACACTGCAAAAGAACCTGTGGAGTCATTTCTCGCCCAGAGCCCGGAAATACTACCAAGTCACAGGGACGAAAGCCCAGATGTACTTCCTGGCTGAAGAAAACTTGAGTTCTCCTTCTGACCCGGAAGTGCTAGTGAGTTACGTGAATGGAAGGTCAGAAGCACTTCCGGGTCGAGGACTATAAAAAGGACTGCTGAAGACCCAGCAAAGGAGTTAGAGTCAGATGGGTGGTGGACGAAGCTTGCTAGGAGGTGTGAAGGAGAAGAGAATAGTGATTATGGTGTTTATTTGCTTGTCTATTGGTGGTTGTGGTGCTTAGGGCACTGCATGAGAAGAAACGTTGAATAAATATCTTGGTGCTTCTAACCTGTGTCCTGTGGGTCTGTCTGTTAAATTTAAAGGGGCAACAGTGCCACCTAGCGCCCACAGCATTTAAGTCCCAAACAGTCCCCAAAATGTCCACTAGAGGATGAAGCACCATCAGAAAACCCCAGCTAGTAACACAGAATCATGTAGAATCTTTATAAATAATAAGATTTATGAATACAGAAATGCTCTGTAACAACACAAAGCTCTGTGGAACACAAAAGGCAATAAGGAGTTTCCTGAAGAGGCAAAAGAAGTCCAGGGCAAACAAGTCCATATCGCAAATCTAAAGAATAGTCAAAAATACAACGGAAAAGGGTCAGAAAAACAGTTAAGTGGAAAGTACAATCAAGAATCACAAATCCAAGAACCCACCACACCACAAGCGCATTCCAATGAACTGCAAGGGACTCTTTGTTGCCATGTGTTTTGTGGGTGGTCCCCTAAGAGGTGGGGCCACCTGTCAATCACTAGCCTTCCACCCTATTGATCTGGAGGGTCTCCCACAGTTCCTGGTGGTTCATTTCGAAGGCGAGTTTACTTGTGTTTATTGTGAATTCTGTTAATTATCGGATCTTTGACGTTTCGACTTTCTTTTTTGTTTTCGGGCCTTGCTTTTGGAATCTGTTTCGGGAATTGTTTGATTTGGATTGCCTACATGTGTCAGGCAATTCCATTTTATCTTTGTGCTTGATGGAGCTGCATTTTGATTACAATACTTTTTATGAAGAAAACATCTTTTACTTGATAAAGATGCAGTGCTTACCCCTAATACTAGCCAGGGTTTGATGGTGACATCCCCCTCTAGTGGCCACCATCAGAAGTGCTTTGGAACTCTGTAGTGCTTGGGGCTCCTAGCTGTTGACAGTTTAGAAATAAATGAGAGAGAGAAAAATGGAGTGTGGCCCACCAGGCTGGCACCGGACAAGTGTGGGACACAAGTTCAAGGCACACAGTTTTTCATTTTTTATTTTCTCGTGGGAAATGCCTTCCCCGTTTCCCAAAGGCACAACACAGTCCAAAGCAGAGCACACAAACAATACTCCTTCTCCAATGTTTTACTTCTCCTCCACTCCTCTGGTCAAGCTTCTTCTTCCTCCTCCAGACTCTGGCTCTCCTTTTATAATGCACCCGGAAGTTCTCAGGTGCTTGATTACTCATTTACCAGCAGCACTTCCGGATGTGATGGAAGAACTGCCCAAAAGGGCTCTGTAGCTCCTGCTGCAGCACCTCCTGGAGGCGCCTGTGGATCCCAACCGTGCTGCACCACACTACAACTCCCATGAAGCCCTGCGGGAGTCTGAGGCACCGCTGCAACCCAGAGGGGGTTGCCATCTAGTATCCTGAGGGAGGTAACGCCAGCGTGGAGGCATCACACTACAGGGGAAACCTCAGAACACATGGATAATGGTTTCAGTAAAGGAAATTCGACACTGTAATTAAAATTTGTCTTGTATGAATGAACGCACTAATAATTAATATAAAATCAGGCCGCCTTACTTGCAGGTCTGGCATCCCACCCTGGTACAAACGTATTTTAAAAAAATCCAGACCATTTCAAAGAGCTGCGTACAGCCCTACCCACTAAATACGCAGAAGAAACTGCATGGTCAGGCTGATACTGTCGAGTCACAACGTACCCAAGCTGGGCCAACCCTCAGTCCTGCTGTATCAGCCCTTGTGTTCGCTTTGGATGCTCAATCATCTCTATGCTTTTATATTAAGTCCTGAACATCTGTGGATTTTGCACATCCACAAGGGGTCCTGGAACTAGAAATCCCCAGATTACTGTAGGCGGCCTGACCTGCACTTAAATACCAAGTTTCATTATAAGCAAACAATTTCTGCTAATTATGAAGTGGTTTGGAAAGAAATCCTGAAGCCAGTATGGCTCCCCATTGACTGTGAGTGAAGGTCCCTGCCCTTGGTGGTAATGTGGATGAATTCAGTCGGCATTTTGATGTCTGGTCCACAGCTTTTATTTTTAATATTAACGTATTCACTGTTTTTCCATTTTTCATTCACCTGAATCATCAGTCCCCCATATGCCTTTCCTTCACTCCACTCAACAATATCAGATGAATCATGGAATTGATTATCATGCCTGTCTTGGTGTGTTTTCCTTGCACAGCATGTTGGGTAAACTGCCAACTCTAAATTGTACAGAATTACAGAATTTCAAAAGATCTCTGGTCTCAGAATTAATTTGAATAAAAGTGTGCTCTTTCCAGTGAATTCTCAAGCACACAATGTTAGATTGGACACCTTCCCTTTTATTATTGCAGATCAGTTTAAATATTCATCCATCTATTTTCCAACCCGCTGAATCCGAACACAGGGTCACGGGGGTCTGCTGGAGCCAATCCCAGCCAACACAGGGCACAAGGCAGGAAACAATCCCGTGCAGGGCGCCAACCCACCACAGGACACACACACACACCTTCACACACCAAGCACACACTAAGGCCAATTTACAGTGCATCCGGAAAGTATTCCCAGCGCTTCATCACTTTTTCCACATTTTGTTATGTTACAGCCTTATTCCAAAATGCATTAAATTCATTTTTTTCCTCAGAATTCTACACTCAACACCCCATAATGACAACCTGAAAAAAGTTTACTTGAGGTTTTTGCAAATTTATTAAAAATTAAAAAACTGAGAAATCCCATGTCCATAAGTATTCACAGCCTTTGCTCAATACTTTGTCGATGCACCTTTGGCAGCAATTACAGCCTCAAGTCTTTTTGAATTTGATGCCACAAGCTTGGCACACCTATCCTTGGCCAGTTTCGCCCATTCCTCTTTGCAGCACCTCTCAAGCTCCATCAGGTTGGATGGGAAGCGTCGGTGCACAGCCATTTTAAGATCTCTCCAGAGATGTTCAATCAGATTCAAGTCTGGGCTCTGGCTGGGCCACTCAAGGACATTCACAGAGTTGTCCTGAAGCCACTCCTTTGATATCTTGGCTGTGTGCTTAGGGTCGTTGTCCTGCTGAAAGATGAACCGTCGCCGCAGTCTGAGGTCAAGAGCGCTCTGGAGCAGGTTTTCATCCAGGATGTCTCTGTACATTGCTGCAGTCATCTTTCCCTTTATCCTGACTAGTCTCCCAGTACCTGCCGCTGAAAAACATCCCCACAGCATGATGCTGCCACCACCATACTTCACTTTAGGGATGGTGCCAGGTTTCCCCCAAATGTGACGCCTGGCATTCACACCAAAGAGTTCAATCTTTGTCTCATCAGACCAGAGAATTTTCTTTCTCATGGTCTGAGAGTCCTTCAGGTGCCGTTTGGCAAACTCCAGGCGGGCTGTCATGTGGCTTTTACCAAATAGTGGCTTCCGTCTGGCCTCTCTACCATACAGGCCTGATTGGTGGATTGCTGCAGAGATGGTTGTTCCTCTGGAAGGTTCTCCTCTCTCCACAGAGGACCTCTGGAGCTCTGACAGAGTGACCATCGGGTTCTTGGTCACCTCCCTGACTAAGGCCCTTCTGCCCTGATCGCTCAGTTTAGATGGCCAGCCAGCTCTAGGAGGAGTCCTGGTGGTTTTGAACTTCTTCCACTTACGGATGATGGAGGCCACTGTGCTCATTGGGACCTTCAAAGCAGTAGAATATTTTCTGTAACCTTCCCCAGATTTGTGCCTCGAGACAATCCTGTCTCGGAGGTCTACAGACAATTTCTTTGACTTCATGCTTGGTTTGTGCTCTGACATGAACTGTCAACTGTGGGACCTTCTATAGACAGGTGTGTGCCTTTCCAAATCATGTCCAGTCAACTGAATTTACCACAGGTGGACTCCAATGAAGCTGCAGAAACATCTCAAGGATGATCAGGGGAAACGGGAGGCACCTGAGCTCAATTTTGAGATTCATGACAAAGGCTGTGAATACTTATGGACATGTGCTTTCTCAGTTTTTTTATTTTTAATAAATTTGCAAAAACCTCAAGTAAACTTTTTTTCACGTTGTCATTATGGGGTGTTGTGTGTAGAATTCTGAGGAAAAAAATGAATTTAATCCATTTTGGAATAAGGCTGTGACATAACAAAATGTGGAAAAAGTGATGCGCTGTGAATACTTTCCAGATGCACTGTAGTATCGCCAATGCACCTAACCTGCATGTCTTTGGACTGACTGACTGATGACTGATGAGAGTCGTAACCATTAACACTTTGAAATGGTGCAAAAATGTCTTTGTTCAGTGGATCCGATTCTTGGATGGCATCCTGTTTGAGGTCGCATACAGTGGATTGAATAAACTCTTCCAACCCCTTCACTTTCTAAACACTTTACTAGAATCGCCAATCCACCTAACCTGCACGTCTTTGGACTGTGGGAGGAAAACCCATGCGGACACGGGGAGAACATGCAAACTCCACACAGGGAGGACCCGGGAATTGAACCCAAGTCTCCTTACTGCGAGGCCACTGCGCCACCGATCTGGAAAACATTTGGGATTAAATTACTTAGAGATCTTTATATAGACAACATCTTTGCATCCTATGAACAATTACATTCCAAATTTAACTTTCCAGCAACACATTTCTTTCACTATCTTCAAATTATAAACTTTGTTAAACAGAACCTGCCCGATGTTCCTCATCTCCCACCTTCCTCTATGCTGGAAAAAATATTGCTCAGTTTCGAGGACTCAGACAGAATTTCTGCAATATATAAAAATATTTTACAGTCCCTCCCTTTCAAAGATCCAAGAGGACAACGGGAAAAGGATCTCTCACTCAAGATATCATAAAAGGAGTGGAAGGTAGCAATGCAGAGAATTCACTCGAGCTCCATATGCGCAAAGCATACAATTATTCAACTCAAAATGATATATCGAGCACATCTGTCTCGCTTAAAACTGTCCAAAATGTTTCCAGGGCGAGATCCAACCTGCGAACGCTCCAATCAAGTCCCAGCCTCACCGGGTCAAATGTTCTGGGCCTGCACCAAATTAACATCATTCTGGACAAAAATCTTTAACCCTTTAACCGCCAACTCCCTAAATATTCCCCACACCAGGCGAAATCTGAACAATTTTCGTGTTTTACTTTTTTACATTTATTCAAGCAGTATTGACCACTAAATGTTGTGCAAGTTCTAGAAATGGGCAAACACATACAACTGGAGTACCAGTTATCCATCCAAATGGTGTACCCATTGTCCAATAGTGGTAGGGCAAGGTACACAACAATTTTCTCTGAAAGTCCAAAGTCCTTACATTCATCTGGCAACACTGCTGAAATACTACTCCTAGGATCCTCTTTGCCAGTGTCTACACGAAATCTATAAATGTAACCTGAATTCTCAGCTAAGCAAAACATCTTGATACCAAACCGTGCCCTTTTCAATGGTAGATACTGTCGAAACTGTAAGCGGCCCTTCCACAACAATAAACTTTCATCAACTGCAACTGACGGTCCTGGCATGTAGGGCAACTGAAATGTTTCAAATAAATGGTCAATCAAAGGACGTAGCTTGAACAAGCGGTCGCGGTTTGGATCTTTCTTATCTGGCTCATTTCTGTTGTCATTCAAATGAAAGAATTTCAGCAGCAAAGAGAATCGGTTACGTTTCATGATAGCTGCAAAAATAGGTGTTGCATACATAGGATCTGTAGACCAGTACATCTCAATATCTGGTTTTCTGATTATTCCCATCAACATCAAAATCCCAATGAATTTTTTCATTTCGTTTTCATCAGTGTCTACCCAAGCATGAACACGGGAATGTGGAGGTAAATTGGGACTTTTCTCAATAAACTGTGCTGCATACAGATTTGTCTGATGAACAAAATGTCTGATCAAATCAGGTGACACAAACAGCTCATAAAACTGCTCAGCAGTGTAATTATTTACATCAACAGTAAAGCCACACGTTCCCTCAAACGGATGCAGAAAAGGTAGTTCACCTCGGGCAGCAGTCCAGTTGAGATGCTGGGGATACACCCACTCATCGCCGTCATCCGATGCGTCTTCATTCACAGTATCATGCAGCGCACGTTGCTGCTCATCATTGTCGCTAAAATCTTCTTCAGAACTGCTACAATCATGATCAGAATTGTCCAAAATCACCTGCAAAGCCTCACTTGAAGTCAGTTTACGTTTCGCCATATTCACAGCTGTCACTTCCGAATCACGTCACATGACCGGCCAAAACAACCACAGAGTTGTCGAAATACAATGTAGTAATAATACCCACGCCAAACCGTCAGTTATACTACGCGCCAGGCATTCATATAACCACAGGCAAATGTGCCGGATAATTCCGGCAGTATGGCGTTAGCAATAAAACAACGATGCCGGATATATCCGGCAGAGGGCGGTTAAGGGGTTAACTGCCTTTCAGACAGCCTTGGTGTCACAGTCCCTCCTAATCCACTAACAGCTGTGTGTGGTGGGCTCACAGAGGGGCTTAAAGTGGAGAAGGACAAACAAACTGTGATCACCTTTACTACACTATTGGCACGCAGACTTATTTTGCTTAACTGGAAGAATCTTAACTCTCCTCTTTTAAGTCAGTGGGTAACTGATGTTTTATATTAAATAGTAATTGAAAAAATCAAATTCTCACTGAGAGGATCCGTGCAGAACTTTGTCAAAACCTGGCAGGATCTGATCAATAATATTTTAGAATAAGTTCTTAAAGCACTGAGGACGCAGATTTCTCTTTCAATTTCTTTTTCTTCTCCATTTATCTGCCTATTAAACTCATCAATTTATTTATCTTCACTAGCTTTAAGTTTTACTCCGTTGGCCATTGCTCTCTTTTTCAGGGATGGCGGTTGATTTGTTTTCAATCCTATTTTTTGTAAAAATTGATCTATTTGTATGGAATGATTACAATCAATTCAATCCAATTTAAAAATAAATAAATACATAAATAAATAAATTGTTGGGGTGTGGCATGTGTTGACCCAATGATTGCCTGGCACCCCACCCAGAGATGGCTTTGCTAAGCTCCTGTACCCTAAAACCCTTGTGGTGGCGCATCCACTTTTCCAGTTTTTCTCCATGTAAGTGTCTTTGTGAGCCACCAAGAGGACAGGGTGGTGGGTCTTCTTCATGAATGAAGCATGATCGTCAGAGCAAAGGAGGGAAAATAAGAGCAACCCAACGTGACACTCTACTATTATAAAGCAACGGCAACTCGTGACTCACCGGCGTAGCCCGCGACCCGAACAACTGGTTGAGAAGCACTTCCTAAGAATTGTACCTGCTTACTGTCATTCCAAATAACCCCCCATACAATCCTATGCGGGGCTTCAATTCATTAGGAGGGCCCACTCAACCCAGGCAAACCTCTAGTTCAGGGGTCCTGCATTATGGTCCTGGAGGTCTAAAGTGGCTTCAGGCTTCCAGCCAGTTTTACGTCAGGCCTAACAGATAATAAAACTTTGTAATTAATTATATGGCTTGTTGGTGATTCCATTCGTCCAAGACAAAGATTGGGTATTGTTTGATTTCTGAGAACTTTATTCATATATTTTGTGGTCCTTCCCTTCCCTTATATCATATAACGTGTTATTAACATGGACATGATGGTTATGCAGAGGTGTAAATGGGAGCATGTTAGCTGGAGAGCTGGTGGATCCTTTGTCATTTATGCCTAATTATTATTATTATTATTATTATTATTATTATTATTATTATTATTATTATTATTCTTTACATTGATATAGAGACTTCTCAATACTCAAAGGACTTCAGTACTTTGATGATGATGATGATGCAATGGCAGCCATTTTTTTTGCCCCAGTACACTCAGCACAGATTAGCTGTTAGGTGGTGATGAGGGCTGAGAGAGATAGCCAATTAGAGACAGGGAATGATTAGGGGGCCGGAATGACTAGTTCTCCTTACAAAGGGTGACCCAGGGGTCTTTTTACAACCAAAGGGAGTCATCCGAAGGACAGCGCCATCTTTACAGCACAGTGTCCCCATCACTGCACTGGGTCATTGGGATCCTCATTCAGACCACAGGATCAGTGCCCACTGTTGGCCTCACCAACATCTCTTCCAGCAGCAACCTGAGATTTCCCATCATGGTGCTCCATCCAAGATCTGGCCAGGCCTGAAGATGCTTAGCTGCAGGTGGGTGGCAGGCAACAATTAAATCCGAAATGCAGCTGTTTAAGACTAAAGTGGGCAGTTGAAGGGTCAGTATGTTAACTAAATCTAAGCTCAAAAGAAATTTTCCTTTAGTTGTAATTAAATGAGTTCTAATTAAGAAATTGGATAAAGTAAAAACCTGCAGCCACTGTGGACCTCCAGCACTGTAATCGAGTACCCCTGCTCTAATTACTCTTGCATGAACGTCAAAAGGGGGAATGCAAGAGGAGATATGGACAACCTGCATGGACAAAAAGGGTAACTCAAAGCAACACTCTTAAAACTGAGGTCACCAAAGAGGATCTTCAGAGTGATGCCAAAGGGGAACCAGATTTGGCCCCCAAAGCAACTATTCACAAGAAGGTTCCAGAAAGACCCTTTGTTTAGATCTGTGACAGATTTCATAAATAGCCATGAATAGATAATGACAGATGTGTGAAATGACACTGGGTTCCTGATTTCAAAAGGGCTCCTGTTGCATACAATAACAGGTTAAGTTCAGATTTCATGGATCTGTTGTACAAAGCTAGGTAGCCTACAACAAATGAAAGATCTCTTTTTCTACACCTATTAGGAACCTTTTAAAAGCCCAGCTCAAGCAGTTGATTACATTTTCCCTTTCTTATCATCTTTGCTGGTCTACTGCTGTTCAGTTTCTGGTTCTTTTCAGCTTTCTGCACTTGCTTGCCTGTGCTGTCTGGGACTGCATGACGTGACTTTTAAACTCCTTAAAATGAACCAAAAAAACTCCACTTAGGCCAAACAGCAGCATCGAGAAGCATCACCGAGTACAGACGTGGGCTGACTTCACGCACTCGTTAAATTAGATTTACTCGCATTGCAGCGCCGTTCAGACACACGCAGGCTGATCACGACACAGAAATCACCGAAGACAAGACAACTCGCAAAAGTTCGTGCACGACGATCAAACTCTTTGTTATCAGTTGCGGGTCTCAGTTCTTGCCAGTCCTAGCGGTCCTATTAGATTATTTAGGAACTCCGTGGCAAGTTTTCAGTGCTTCAAAACACAGATTTTAATACGAGTATAAGTGTTAGGTGAGGCTTAAAAAGAAACTTTACTATTCTATAGTTACATTTTTGGAATTAATTATGCCATAAACATTGTACCTTTATGGGCTGCTTTATCCCGTCCCAGTCTTCAGCGCGTTGAATAGAAAAGCGCGTTTCTTGAAACAGACAAAATACGCGATTAACGGGTCGGTTTACATGTCTAAAGAGGAGCTTTGGAAGTTCATGTGTTTGTCTCGTGTCTTCGCAGGTTTTCTCCAGGCACTTTTTATTCTCCTCCACGCAGATGTGAAAGATTTGAAGATGATTGTAATTTGAAGCTGTAAGCGGGCTTAGTGTGAGTGCTCGGCCGATCATGTCGGTGTTTTTAATAAGTCCAGCAGTAACGGAAAATAAACTGAAGGCCTTTATGAGATCAGAAAACAATTAAAGCAACAGCCGTTACTACTAGTATCAGTGTTCGTGTTAGTATTAGTATTAATATTAGTATTATAAAACCTTCTCATCCACTGACTGAGAAGCCCTTGAACATGTGCACGTCACGGCAATCGGAGCTTTAAGTGTCTGATGTGCACACGCATGGGTATCATTGATAATAATAATAATAATAATAATAATAATAATAATAATAATAATAATAATAATAATAATAATAGTAATAATAATCATCATCATCATCATCATCATCATCATCATCATCATCAAACATGCAAGATAAATGAACACCTATAAATTATTTAATGAGGCTTCAAAAATTGTCTATTCAGTGGAAGCAAAATGTGACCAGAATGTTAGAATATCAGCTACTGTTCATTATAACCGAGGGATTTATCGGGGGAATAAAGCTCTCATTTAGATTATGGACAGATGATTAAGGGCACTATAAAAAATGAAAGATGGATAAGAAATGCACTATATAGATAAGTACAGCATGGTGGCACAGTCATAGCTCTAGAGTAGAGACCAGAGTTCACATCAGGTGCTTACTGCATGTGCGGGTGGGTTTCCAGTCCAAGGCCATGTAGGTTAGATAGCTTGGTTATTATAAAGTGGCCCTTATTTGTGTGTGTGCGTTTACTCTGTACTGGGCTGGCATCTTGCCCAGAGATTGTTCTGACATTTCAGCTGCTCCATGATCCTCCTCAAGAGGAAGCAAATTTATAGATAGATAGATAGATAGATAGATAGATAGATAGATAGATAGATAGATAGATAGATAGATAGATAGATAGATAGATAGATAGATAGATAGATAGATAGATAGATAGATAGATAGACCAGACTGTAAAAATAACCACGAGTATAATAATAGATTTGTAAAATAACAATGAGTGCCCGATTTTAAAAGAACTCCTGCAGTGTACAACAACAAACTAAGCTGTTAGCTTTTCTTCTCTTGTTGCATTTTGCCAGGTATTGCCTGTCATAAAAGTTTTTCCCAGATCGGGAACTTTTTCAAAGCCCAAAGAACCCATTTCTCATGCAAAGAAGGCTTCTGTAATGAAATTCTTATTTGTCAAGCGATTTTCCAACGAAAAACCAGACAACCATAAAATGTTGTTTCAGAACCGTTATTTCAGATAGACGGTCAATTGTAATAGTACTGCAAACTAATAGCCAACGTGGTCCAGTCCAAGCACAATATGACAGTCATTTGCTGTCTTATGAGGGAGGATGGATTAGCATACTGTGATTACACAGTACATTTTTAAATAGATAGATAGATAGATAGATAGATAGATAGATAGATAGATAGATAGATAGATAGATAGATAGATAGATAGATAGATAGATAGATAGAATTTGGTGTAGTAGGCAGGATTACTCAGATAGATAGATAGATAGATAGATAGATAGATAGATAGATAGATAGATAGATAGATAGATAGATAGATAGATAGATAGATAGATAGATAGATAGAATTTGGTGTAGTAGGCAGGATTACTCAGATAGATAGATAGATAGATAGATAGATAGATAGATAGATAGATAGATAGATAGATAGATAGATAGATAGATAGATAGATAGAATTTGGTGTAGTAGGCAGGATTACTCAGATAGATAGATAGATAGATAGATAGATAGATAGATAGATAGATAGATAGATAGATAGATAGATAGATAGATAGATAGATAGATAGATAGATAGATAGATAGATAGATAGATAGATAGAATTTGGTGTAGTAGGCAGGATTACTCAGATAGATAGATAGATAGATAGATAGATAGATAGATAGATAGATAGATAGATAGATAGATAGATAGAATTTGGTGTAGTAGGCAGGATTACTCAGATAGATAGATAGATAGATAGATAGATAGATAGATAGATAGATAGATAGATAGATAGATAGATAGATAGATAGATAGATAGAATTTGGTGTAGTAGGCAGGATTAGTCAGATAGATAGATAGATAGATAGATAGATAGATAGATAGATAGATAGATAGATAGATAGATAGATAGATAGATAGATAGATAGATAGATAGATAGATAGATAGATAGATAGGCACTATGTAATAGATAGATAGATAGATAGATAGATAGATAGATAGATAGATAGATAGATAGATAGATAGATAGATAGATAATGTGAAAGGCGCTATATAACAGATAGATAGATAGATAGATAGATAGATAGATAGATAGATAGATAGATAGATAGATAGATAGATAGATAGATAGATAGATAGATAGATAGATAGATAGATAGATAGATAGATAGATCCTGTTACAGATCTTAATAAAAGATTCCTTCTAGAACCTTGAACTGGATGAATCTTTTGGGAAGCAATAATGGTTCCCCAGTGGCGTTGCTCTGAAGATGGTCTCTGGCACCTTCATTTTTAAGAACGTGAATCAGTTTGGATAAAATAAAATTTGCTGTACAGTTTGGTAAAAGCTGAATGATGGCAAATTCACAGATCACGATTAAAGCTAAGAAGTGGAGTTTATCATTTCGTAATTAAATTTCTCCAAGTTAAAAATACGAGAGCCAGCAGCTTTGTTTCATTGCTCCTCATCTTCATTCGATGGGCTCTCAACGCCACCACGCGAGTCCAGCTGCGATGTCGAGTTCGCTTTGGAAGGTCAACTTAAAATGTGGCCATTTGCTTCCTGCGTTCTGAACCTTTTTTTCTGTACCGTAGGAGAAGGAAACGAGCAGCTGAAAAAGTGGATGAACATCATTAACGAGTCGTCGCATTAAAGTGTTGCCTGATTAAAAGTATTTAGTGGCTTTGTAACTTAAAATAACACTCAATGAGCAGCTGTCGTATTCCTATGAATTCTCCTGAAGATGCTATTATCCATCTTGAAGTGTTTGCTTTGCCCTTTTGAGAACAACGAATATGGGAACTGAAGAAGAGGCAGAATGTTTTGGGGGTTAACTAACTAGGCAAGAGAGACATTAAAACAAGTTATGCTAGCCGCAGACTTCTTAAACGTCTTCTAAACGTCAACCTCACACTTATGTATATAATTCTACTCGGGCCAATGTCTGACTTGTTTTGACATCGACGGTAATAAAAGATGACTGTGAGACAGTCGGCTGACAGCCAGAAGTTTTCATAACTTGGAATATGACACGAGAGCTTTGGAGCGCAGAGATGTTGGCTCTTCAGCATCTCGGAATGTCTGCGGATACACAACTGAATGACAGGAGCGAGTCGCCCTCGGCAAACACGTTAAGACGTCCGAAAGCCATTTATATAAATGAACTGCCTGTACTCACGAGCAAGAACGGGGAAAAGCTGGTAACGAGAACCCGTGCGTGTAGGGTCACTTCGAGCGCTGCTATGTCATTCGTGTCGACGGGAGTGATCGTTTCAAACGCCGTCACGCTAAGCAATTGTGAAGTAGCTGAACTAATATAGAATATTCAAGATGGTCGGAGACGCGACGTTTTGAATTTCTTAATAATTCATTAATAATGTCAAGTCATTTTTTAACCCTCTTAACCTAGACTAGGGTCGCCGGTGCCTGGAGCCCATCCCAAGTAGCACAGGGCGCAGGCAAGAAACAAATCCTGTACAGACTGCAGTTCATCGAAGGGCGAACACACACACACGAGCGCGCTCACACAACGACTTAGCGTCGCTGATTCACCAAACTTGCATGTTTTTGGACACTGGGATGAAGCCGAAGAAGTCGGAGAAAACCCACGCAGACCCGTGGAGAACATGAAGACTCCACCAGGGAGGAACACGGATGCCGCTGGGCATCGGTAATGAAATCTGTTTAAGTTATAGACGCTCTCAGACAATTCAAAGGAAATCCAAAGGTGTTGCGCTATCAGACAACCACATAATGTTAAACAAATGCATATCGTAATAACCTAAGAAACTGATACAAGTGAAAACTGAATGGTTTGAATATCGGACGGTATTTTTCCTTCAGAGATCATTTTATAAAAATAGATTTTGGAAATCTCTCACGTAATGTTAATAATTACGTGCGTTCACAGCTCGCGCAACATCAAAATCAAAGGCACAAACGCGAGCGGCATTAGTCTGTCATACTCCCATGACCTCGGCTCCAGGTGAAAATGACAAGATGGCCCATTGCGTGATAAAGTCCCCAAAAGCCGACAAAACAATGCAACGATCGGCTCTACGTGACACTTATGGGAACTCAGCCGCCATTTGCGCTGTCCTACGACCACAAGCCACATGATGATCGCATTTCTCGGATCTTTAATGCAAAATAACCAAGCGGTTTCTTCCGATACGTTAATTTTTCTGTGAAGGCGGAGTGGTGGCTCTGAGGCTAGAGATCTGCACTGGCAATCGGAAGGTTGCCGGTTCGAATCCCGTCAATGCCATTAGGGACTCTGCTCTGTTGGGCCCTTAAGCAAGGCCCTTAACCTGCAATTGCTGAGCGCTTTGAGTAGTGAGAAAAGCGCTATATAAATGCAAAAAATTATTATTAATTATTATTATTAAGATTATTATTATTATTATTGTTCAGAGAACCTTTCCCGAGATCTGTCCATTCGTTGTTCTTTGCAAATAGACACCCGCTTCTTCCCAGTCAGAACTTTAGAAGTGGCTACCCCGCTTAATCCAAATCCTGGTAGCAAGGACGTGAAGTTCGATGAATGTTTTGGAAATAATCGTTCTTTCTCGAACACCGGACACCCTTAATAAACTGGGTCTTTAATGGCAGTTCACAGGGTCGTGTGCTTCCTTGTAGAATCATTGATTGACAAAAAAAAAACATTGCATTCTAGAAAGGGGTCTTTGCATATGAAGTTGCTTTTTTGGGGCTTTAAAAGGGATATGTGGACAAATACCGCTGCCTGCGAGCCCCCCGTGTGATGTGCCTGTATATTAGGTCAATGATTACCTCAAAATGATCTCAAAAACTACTCGTGCAAACAATGTGTAAATGTTGGTCTGGTCCCGTGTCTCAATGAGGCGACGGCAAACACCCCAGTTGAATCAAACAATGTCTGCGGCAGTAAACGTTGGATATAAACGTCAAACCGTTAGGATATGGAGAGAAGTGCTGGACCAAAAAAAAAAGAGAGAGAAAAACAATCGGCTTGGGGCTGAAACAGGACAAACACGAAGAGTCTTCTCTGAAGAAGACGGAGCCATTCTTTTCAGAAGTCGTCCTTTGTATATGGCATTGCGTTCAGTGCCGTATCTCTGGAAATGCTTGTTCTAAACGGTTCTCTCTTTTCAGGGTTGAAGTCATCCAAGAGCAAAAAACTAAAATAAAATAAAACTTACTGCTACGGCTAAAATCAGCATTTCTTGATGTTGTGAACATCGAACTTCTAAAGCAGCAGCTCTCCGGTATCCATGACAGAAGTTCTTATGTATATGTTTGGGGTTTGTTGTTTGTTATTTTATAAATTATTACAAATCAAGGTTTCTCATTGGGATCTATCTATCTATCTATCTATCTATCTATCTATCTATCTATATATCTATCTATCTATCTATCTATCTATCTATCTATCTATCTATCTATCTAAGTAATCCTGCCTACTACACCAAATTTTATCTATCTATCTATCTATCTATCTATCTATCTATCTATCTATCTATCTATCTATCTATCTATCTATCTATCTATCTATCTATCTATCTATCTATCTATCTATCTATCTATTTAAAAATGTACTCTGTAATCACAGTATGCTAATCCATCCTCCATCATAAGACAGCAAATGACTGTCGTATTGTGCTTGGACTGGACCACGTTGGCTATTGATTTGCAGTACTATTACAATTGACCGTCTATCTGAAATAACGGTTCTGAAACGGCATTTTACGGTTGTCTGGTTTTTCGTTGGAAAATCGCTTGACAAATAAGAATTTCATTACAGAAGCCTTCTTTGCATGAGAAATGGGTTCTTTGGGCTTTGAAAAAGTTCCCGATCTGGGCAAAACTTTTACGACAGGTAATACCTGGCAGAATGCAACAAGAGAAGAAAAGCTAACAGCTTAGTTTGTTGTTGTACACTGCAGGAGTTCTTTTAAAATCGGGCACTCATTGGTATTTTACAAATCTATTATTATACTCGTGGTTATTTTTACAGTCTGTTTGGGTTCTAAATCAATACAGAGTTATTTTTGGAACCTTCGGGTGATTGATTGGTTCTTTTGGTAACCAAGAAAATGTTCGTTACGTTTATAGTTTGGCACGTTTATTGGTGTGTGCTTGGTGTGTTTGTGTGTGTCCTGCGGTGGGTTGGCACCCTGCCCGGGATTGGTTCCTGCCTTGTGCCCTGTGTTGGCTGGGATTGGCTCCAGCAGACCCCCGTGACCCTGTGTTCGGATTCAGCGGGTTGGAAAATGGATGGATGGACGTTTATTTTGCAGTATAAAATAAGATTCTGAACTTAACACGACAGAAACATTTTTGACAGAATCACCACATTTCTATTTACGTGGTAGTAAAAGTAAAAGAGTCAAAGGGAGAACATGCAACATTACACGAGGAGGTCTGATTTATGAGGCAGGAGCGCTGATCAATATTTAATATAAAATATTTAGAGGGGGAGCCAACGAGGGTGCATGAGCGGGACAGGTGGGGTGTGTGTGTGTGGTGGGGGGCTAGGGGTTGTTTTGTGTGTCTGAGTTGATAATCGCCATAACGATACGTGACAAAAAAAAGCGAATTTAACAACATTCGCGTACATCGCAATATAAACTGCTAACATATACTTTATGAAACTTCGTTTAGGAATTTAATGATAATTGCACAAAAACATCACGTCGTCAAAACACTAATGCCCCACAGACTATCCTGTTAGAAAATGACGAAGAAAACGTCAAGAACATCGAGAAGGCGCTCCCTGTACTCCAACTTTAATTCCGCTCATATTTTTAATTTGCATCAAGCCAACCGAGAACTCCACCTGCTCAAAGCTGCAATGGCAAAAGATAAAGGCGACAAAGTGGTTTACAGAACGGCGGCATAAGGGTGTCCTCAAGAGCCATCCACATGAAGGTTCCAGAAAGCTCTTTTCTTAATTTTGGTCAGTATCAGGATCGATAAATAAGCATGAACAGAGGGTAACAGGTTTATAAAATGCACTGGGTTTCCGACTTTAAAAGGACTTTTTGCTCTGCCTTAACACAGACTGAGTTCAGTTTTGTTATATATTTTCATAATTTTCGTGCTACACTGTTTAATCATGCTTAATATGCTTCATCAATGGTGAAACAACATAATATTTGTATATAAAATAAACGGCATTTTTTCATGTTCCGTTAAATTAATAGTATGTTAAACCAGCATGACTCGTAGCGATAAAACACGATATTTTAACACATTTTTGTAACTTTTGTTCTTCTTCTTTTAATGCACATCACCGATTTATTTAGTGTCTATTATACTTCAACTTTTTTTTCTTACATAAACATTCTTACAGCTCATGTTCAAAGTTATTAAAAACGAAGGGAAAAAAAAACAGGTTTGCTAATAATTCTTAGGCAACAAATGTGCCAGTGTAGACTAAAAATGTATCATATCAGCTTCCGCAACCACACAAAACCCACGGCATTCGGAAAAAAAAACGAATTTCTTAAAAGTCTCGAACTTTCTGTCCGACTGTGCAAAGGCGTGGGGATCGAATTTGACCCCAGCGCAACAAAGGGGCGGATCTTTATTCAGATATTACATAGTCACGTGCATAAAGCTTTTTATCCTAAGTTACATCAACTTAATTCCACTGTGCATAGTGAAAATTGACAACTGATATTTTGAGAATTGAAAAGTGTCCGTTTAAAATAAGATTAACATAAAACATGCGAGTAAAGAGAAAAATTCCCGAAGGTTGATTACGGTTCTATTCCAAGAAAAAAAAAAAACTTAATAGTTTGTTCCTGTATAATTAATTACGGTGATGTGGCATCTAACAGAATTATGTCAACAACAAAAAAATACTTTATGCCAACAAACGTTATTTTTTAAGTTACATTTGATAAACAGTGAACACCGCCGTTACTTTTTTTCTTTTTTCCCGGTGTTGATGTTTGATTTTAGTTTCATTCACGTATTACCAAAGTCTAAATGACCGATTTCATATGTAAAGAATCCATCACAGAAAGAAGATTTTCATTGTCAAGGAATGTTTCAAGGAAAACAAAACCCAGTAAAGTGCCAATACAGAACCCGTTAATTGTAAAAATTGCAGCAAAAATAAAAAAGGCGCACATCATGCAGAATAAGCACAAGAGGAAGACGAAACGGCGAAACGAAGTAGCCGAAGACCAAGCCGAGGAGACACTTAAAACAGTGTGAGATGAAAAAGAGAAAATATTTCAGCCTGATCTAATACAGGGGTGGGCAAATTCATTCGTGGAGGGCCGCAGTGGCTGCAGGTTTTTGTTTCAACCCAGTTGTTTAATAAGAAGCACTTATTGCTCTAGAAACACTTCTGCTTCATTTTAGTTATCTCCCTCGTTAAGATTTGGAACCCTTATTGCTTATTTAAGTCTTAAACAGCTGCATTCTTGGTTTTTAATTGCTCCTTATTAGCAATAAGATGCAAATGACAAAAGAAACCAGCAGTTATCCATTTTGCTTGTTCCCCTTTACACCTGTGTGTATTTATCATGCACTATTTGGTTTAATTAAATACTTGGAAGGAAAGAGAAGAGAAAAAAGTGAAGGATTGAGAATTACCCATCCGTTTTACACTTCAAAGTATTTGGATGATATCCTTAGAAAGGAAAAAAAAATCTAGGATATGAGAATGACTTGACATAGCAGAGTTAAAGCACTAACAAGCCATGAAATGTAATTAATGGCTAGGATTGTTTTCTAATTAAGCAACTGAGTTGGAACAAAAAACCCGCAGCCACTGAGGCCCTCCAGGAATGAATTTGCCCAGCCCTGATCTAATATATAATCTTAATGATGCCTAACTAAAAATCACTCTTGCGCCGGGTAATACGAGATCGCGATTCACGCAAACATATCTTTATCGCAGCTCTCTCTTGTAGGTGACCCAGTCTACAAATCTTTAGGATGTGGAAGGACTTGGAAAAGGAACCTTTACATATACACACACACACACACACACACACACACACACACACATATATATATATATATATATATATATATATATATATATATATATATATATATATATATATATACATATATATATATACATACATATATATATGCATATATATATATACATACATATATAAATATATACATATACATATATATATACATATATATATATATATATATATATATATATATATATATATATATATATATATATATATATATATATGGAAAACATGCACATTCGGGCGTTGTGGGGTAGCAGTACAAACTTCTGCGCCATAGTCTATGCTATGTTATGTTAGGTAATAACAAAGTGACGACATACAACCCTTTATGATTTACTGGAGCAATGCGTTTTTCTTACATCTAAATGTCGATCATTCAGACATTCTCAAATCAGCTTCATCCAAAGCAGGTACTTCTGGACACCTAAATGAAGAAAGAAAGAAAGAAAGAAAGAAAGAAAGAAAGAAAGAAAGAAAGAAAGAAAGAAAGAAAGAGGAACCACCATGAAAGTCGCTATAAGAAAGAAAGAAAGAAATAGGAAACACCATGAAAGACGCTATAAGAAAGAAAGAAAGAAAGAAGAACCACCACAAAAGGCTCTATAAGAAAGAAAGAAAGAAAGAAAGAAAGAAAGAAAGAAAGAAAGAAAGAGGAAACACAATGAAAGGCGCTATAAGAAAGAAATAGGAAACACCATGAAAGGCGTTATAAGAAAGAAATAGGAAACACCATGAAAAGCGCTATAAGAAAGAAAGAAAGAAAGAAAGAAAGAAAGAAAGAAAGAAAGAAAGAAAGAGGAAACACCATGTAAGGCGCTATTAGAAAGAAAGAAAGAAAGAAAGAAAGACAGAAAGAGTTGCCACCATCAAAGCCGCTATAAGAAAGAAAGAAAGAAAGAAAGAAGAACCACCACAAAAGTCTCTATAAGAAAGAAAGAAAGAAAGAAAGAAAGAAAGAAAGAAAGAAAGAAAGAAAGAGGAAACACAATGAAAGGCGCTATAAGAAAGAAAGAAAGAAAGAGGAAACACCATGTAAGGCGCTATTAGAAAGAAAGAAAGAAAGAAAGAAAGAAAGAAAGAAAGAAAGAAAGAAAGAAAAAGAAAATCGTCACTATAACTGGCAATACACCGTTGTTGCTAAAATGGGATATCATATTTATTTCTCTACTACATTCTACAGTAATGAACATATTTTACACATTAATAATTCTTTACACTGACATGTTTGCCTTGTTTAAAAAGGAGCGCGATTTGCATGGCACATAAATAATAACTTTTTACACTTCTTCTCCGGCTATAGCGATGCTGCTCGTCTTTATAGCAGGTAATCAAAAAAAGAGATCCCGTCTCTCAGATGTCCTCGATGAAGTCCCGCCATTCCCTTATAATTTACAGTGTCTTTATTTTTTTTTTCCACCAGTCCCTTCTTCCTTCATTTAATATTCCCCATTGTCGTATCTAAATGACTGCGATAAGCGCTCGGGGTAGCCGCCGGAAGTGAAAGTCCCGTATCTGTAACTATCTAGACTCTCTCCTCGTTCGGACTTCGCTGGCAGAGATTCTTGCTGATAGTTGAGTGCCGATTTTATCACCCCGGTGTCTTCGGGGATTTTAATTTCTTGATACACGTTACCAGAGCCATTTTCCATCAGAGAGTTACAATTCTGAGCACCTTTGACGTCATAGAGGTTGTCATTGTACTTCACCACGGAAGGTTTGCAAGGCTGATAGGAGACCTTAGTGGTTGTCGTGATTATGGTTTGTAAAGCTGGAGTGGGCGCTGTATTTGGGCCATTATATCTACAGGGATATTCTCCATCATAGTAGTGGTGATTACCATTGCCTGAGATCTGTCCATAGTCTCCTCTTTCACTGTAAGATCCTTTTCCAAATAGTTGCTTCCAGCTATGATGCTTATTTGGAACATCATAATTCCGTTCATGGACATTCAGAGGACTAACACTGTGTTGGGGTCCATTGAGCTGCATGCACACTTTTCCAGGATCTGCTTCAGTTTGCTGATTAGTGGAGTCCTTATAGAGAGCCTGGTAAGGACTGGAGCCGATGTAGCCGGGGACCGTAAATTCATAGCCACAGGGTGTCTGGGCCATGTAGAGGCGGTGGCTCGAAGCCTTCTGGAGCTGGGAAGGTGCGTCTGCAACACTGGAAGAAGAGTCATACGGGAGCTTATAGGGCTCAGTGTTCTGGAAAGAAGGGTAGTGCTGAGGCTGGATTGGGAAGTTGGTTTCTGCAATGATACGGAATCTGTCAGGTCCCTCCAGACAAGATAAGTGATGAATGTTGGAGAAGCTGTCGTGATATCTAGCGGCCTATAAGAAAGAAATTAACGAAGAAGAGATTGTCAGTTTGGGGATGGAATGAAAGAAATGTCTTTAGTTCTAGTTAAATGTAACTTTTATTATTGCATTGTGTGATCAATTTTAATAAACAACATGTCAGAGTAAAAATAAACATCTAATAAACTTTGTGGATGTATGGTATCCGAAACTGATGATGAGAAACCAAACTATTAAACATAGATAGATGTGAAAGGCACTATATAATAGATAGATAGATAGATAGATAGATAGATAGATAGATAGATAGATAGATAGATAGATAGATAGATAGATAGAAAGGCGTGAAAGACACTATATAATTGATAAACAGACAGATCTAAATAAGTCAGAATGGTTAAAATACCTCAGACTCCATTGCTCTTTTCTTCTGGGGGAAGTGAGGGGATGACATTCTTCTTTTTACTGCACTTCTTCTTGCCTCTGTTTCAGATTTACTTTCTGGTCTTGGATGGTCATGAACACCTTTAGCCTAAAATCAACACATTTTTAAACTTCAAGGTTGCAGTGTTTCAGATGCAGTGTTTTAAATGTAAGACAAGGCATGTCGTTTTAAAATAGCTGATTATGTCGACTCAGTTCAATGTATTATTTTAATGTATATTAATTGTGAAACACCAGCAAAATAAACCAGCATATGTATAAAAGTGTGCATATTATACTCATGGAGAAGTATTCTTAAAAGGTACTGCAATTATCATGCATACCTGGAAAAATATTGCTTTGCCATCCAGTCTCCAGAAATTTGTAACGGGATATCCGCTGTGTCCTCGGCAAGGGACAAGTTCCAAAGATGAGTTGCAACTGGGACAGAGCTTTTCTAAGATAAACATGTTAATCAAAAGAGATCAAAACTTTTTTTGCAACAACAACAACAACAACAACAACAACAACAACAATAATAATAATAATAATAAGAAGAAGAAGAAGAAGAAGAAGAAGAAGAAGAAGAAGAAGAAGAAGAAGACGAAGAAAAAGAAGAATACCATGCTACATGATTTATAGTTAGAACATATACTAGAACATAACATTTCATCAAAATATTATTCTTTTTTGTATTTTTTTGGCTAGATAAATTCATATAAAGCAAATGAATTCCGAGCTGAACGGGGAGCGTGTCCGTATTACCGTATTAGCGGACCATTAGCGGTTCACTGGTGTCTTTTGCGCTCCCCGGTTGAGCCCATTTGAAATCGTTCATTTTGCTGTATATAAATAATTGTATTTACATTTAATTCGAGGTCAACTGGATCTTTATTCAAGTGTCAATAGAGTGGGAGGTTTTCTCGTGTCTCATACCCAAATCACTATTTTTTATTTTATTTGAACATTTCTTTTTGATCATAAAGTTAGAGAGATAGTATTTTATTAGGTATTATAAAGTCATTCAATTTAACGGCACTTGTTGTATTATTACTGTATTTTTCGCTGACGTCTTTGATGAAGGCGACTCACAACCACTGCAGTGCATGTTTCTCACATGTATTTTTACAGATGGACACACCGGTTAATTGCAATTCAATTCAACTCAGTTCAGTTTATTTTTGTATAGCGCCCTTCAAAGACTGTTTAAAACGCTGTGACAAGTTCTCAGGTAAAATGTGAACAGAAATTTTAACATTTTATGGATTATATAATACAAAGACATAGATTTGTTTAAACAAGCACAGAAAGTGTGCCTTTTCCTATTGATTAAATAAACAGAGCCGAGAAATGTCTGCCCATTTATTAACATCCATGCACATATCACGACACTGTCTCCGTAAAGACACCCACGCGACATTTTATTGCGCTCTTATTATACCTGCAGGCGATTACAGAAGGCGGTAGGAGTGAACTGAGCGAACACTTACTTTGCTGTTTCTGTCGCGCCTTGTCGCAAATGGCCGGTCTCAGCTGTAGTTTACTGCCGTCAGGTAGTGTGCAGTTCCTCCCACACACTACGACCCCCAGGCAAGACTTCTTCAGGATCTGGCAGTTATGGTTATTCGTGTTTCTCATGGCCCATCCGCTCAGGTGTCTCTGGGCATTTTTATCGTCGCCGCTGTAGATGTAGCGCACGTAGCCGTCGGTCCACTCCTGGAAGCCGTCGAACTGCTTTACGTCCTTAGGAGGCAAGCATTTTGGAGTTAGGCAGACGCAAGTGTAAGTTTGTACACACCTGGCCAAATTAAAGGTGTCCCTATCTTGTCAAAGTTAAAAAAAAAAAAAAAAAAAAAAAACGTTAGCACAAAATCTGTAGAGAATAATCAAATTTTAATGGTCAAATTCCATTTATTTGCTGACGGTAAAAACGTATTAAGCTTTGAGTTTGTCACCACCTGAGCTGTATTATGGCCTAATGAATAAACTGATTTCGAAGATCAACATGGAGCACTAGCAGATCAACTGGTAGGGTGCATATTATTTTAATATCCCACGGTATTATTTTTTAATTTTTTTCCCTAATATGTTAAAATCAGCAAATAAGTGGTAATTGGAGAAGAAAACGTACATGTCCATCACAGGGTATACATTCAAATTTACTCACACTCAAAATAAAGGTGTTGCAGTGCATGGTTTTCAGGGTGATGCCTTAGGGGAGCCATTTTATCTTCCACTGTCCGTAGTCTATCATATAGTGCCTTGCACATCTATCTATCTATCTATCTATCTATCTATCTATCTATCTATCTATCTATCTATCTATCTATCTATCTATCTATCTAATATAGTGCCTTTCATATCTATCTATCTATCTATCTATCTATCTATCTATCTATCTATCTATCTATCTATCTATCTATCTATCTATCTATCTAATATAGTGCCTTTCATATCTATCTATCTATCTATCTATCTATCTATCTATCTATCTATCTATCTATCTATCTATCTATCTATCTAATATAGTGCCTTTCATATCTATCTATCTATCTATCTATCTATCTATCTATCTATCTATCTATCTATCTATCTATCTATCTATCTATCTATCTAATATAGTGCCTTTCATATCTATCTATCTATCTATCTATCTATCTATCTATCTATCTATCTATCTATCTATCTATCTATCTATCTAATATAGTGCCTTTCATATCTATCTATCTATCTATCTATCTATCTATCTATCTATCTATCTATCTATCTATCTATTATTAAGCACTGTCTGGCATGTCTATCATTTTGTTATATAAAGGTGTAACTTCTGGGTTGATATCTGAAGGACTAGAATTGCTACATATTATTGTACGTGATATTGTCGATACACTGTGGTGAGACGTATCATCACCATTAGAATATGGTTGTTTCTAATTACTCAAAACTGGGCAGAAAGAAAGAAAGAAAGAAAGAAAGAAAGAAAGAAAGAAAGAAATGCGCTGATGGTCACGTACGATTGTTTTAGCATAACAATTTATGCAAATTAATATATTATGTATGTATGTATGTATGTATGTATGAATAGATATCTATCTATCTCTATGTATGTATGTATGTATGTATTTTTCTTCTTCGTATTCTTGCACTTTTAATCCATCCTTTAATTTTTCTAACCCGATTATCTGGGGCATGAGTCTATCTCAGTCATATTTTACTATTTAACCTTATAGTTATATTTTTAAAGAAACGTTCGTTCTTAAATATATATTCCGATATATACATTATATAAATATACTGCACACGCAAGCTATTATTACAGAACATCTAATATAAGGCATAATCTGTAAAATGTTCACAGTGTTTCAGAGACGAACAACTCAACGGTGTTCACGCTCCCTTTTATATGAAGGCTCGATTGTTCGGAATTTAAACCCGTAACCGAACCATCACAAAGTCTTTGGGCTCGTGTAGAACTGGCTTAGATTTTTAAACATTAACCGACTTTCTTTCCACAATGCAGTGACATAAGAAAGCAAAGAGTAAGTCGGCTATAACATTTTCCATAAACAAAGTATTAATTTCTTGATAGTTATTGGAGTTTCCTCAGAGCCAAAGGGACTTCTTATCATGAACAGTAAAGGTACGTTAAGTTAATCAGTTTCGCCCTGTTCTCTTTTAAAAATGTCCACGATATAAACTGAGTGTTCGGGCTCCTTTTGCATGCCCGCCATTCACTCCTGTGCCTTGTTCTCACTAAAACGAGATGCCTGCAAACTTCCTACCAAATCGTATCGTCTTCAGTTTCTGTGGCTGCTTTTCCTGTTACTTGTAGACATAATAAACACGTTACCTGTGGTAGTTTGGGGTCATTGATGTCCCAGGTGAGCTTCATCCCGAAGGAGCAGACACAGTCGGACTCGTCAAACTGATCCTGCACTGACTTTGCCATTGTGCCATGAACAGAAGGGATCCCAATCCTTTTACTGCTGAGCTTCGTCGAGCCTACCGAGAAACCTGCGAGATGAGATACATTTGAGCAAAGAGAAACATCAACGACTTCAAAGAGCCCGTCATGTCGAGAAAGCAGGCCGGTGAACGTCTCAAATCAGTAAAACCTCTGACTTGTACCGTAGGTACCCGCGGTCTCCTCACCTGTACGGTGGCTTGCGCTCCTCTGAGCCGCTTCTCTGTCGCGTCTGCCTGTGAAATGGAAAGGCTGCGCGCTTGTTTATGACATCTCGGAAGGCAGGTCTTCAGGTTGAACTACTCAGCTGTATTCGGCACAACTACTGACTTTCAAAACTTCTGACCCATGACTTTGACCCGTGCTGACAGCACATTCATGCACTCATTGTTCCCAAAGACCAAAACTGCCCGAACACAACACTTCAATAGCAATTTTATTGTGAGACAGAACGCATTTACTGCTATTACCGTGGAAAGACTAAAAACAAATGCAACTATTAAAATCGAGCCCTACGTGAAAACTGAAAACAATTTCAATTATGCGTTCTTTATTCTACACTCCACTACTTTATCTGATAGGTAAATTCAATATATTTCACAGCATATGTTTTAAATACCGCCCTTATTTTCAATATCATTATTTCAGTGTCTATGCTTTTTTTCGATAGGCATGATTTATTTATTACGTAGGTATTCTCTCTCTCTCTCTCTCTCTCTCTCTCTCTCTCTCTCTCTCTCTCTCTCTCTCTCTCTCTCTCTCCCCTCTTTATACAGACTAAGCTTGACGGCACGATGGCAAATTCTGCCACCCAAAGGACTCATTGTCATGTGGCCTGTGGTTTCTGTCTGGACCTTTCATGTTCTCCCCGTGTGCAGGCAGATTTCAGAACGGATACTTCGATTTTCCTGCAAAAAGATATGTGTGCTGTGTTCATTATTTTCTTTGAATTGGCCTGCACCAAGTGTTGATTCCAGCCTTGCACCCAGTGCCGCCCAGATAGTGTCTGGCTGCCCTCCATTAGATTAAGTGGGTTTGAAAAGTCTGTGAGCTTTATATAGTGGTAGGGTGTTAACCAGCTGGGATCCTTACCATCTATCTATCTATCTATCTATCTATCTATCTATCTATCTATCTATCTATCTATCTATCTATCTATCTATCTATCTATCTATCTATCTATCTATCTATATATTTATTATACAATGCCTTTCATATCTATCTATCTATCTATCTATCTATCTATCTATCTATCTATCTATCTATCTATCTATCTATCTATCTATCTATCTATCTATCTATCTATCTATCTATCTATCTATCTATCTATTATAGTCATTAATGTTCAGGTCATACGTTTTGCAATTGCTATCAATTTTATGACTTGAATGATGAAATTCTTAAAGCGGTCTTAATGTGAAAGAACTGTGACTTTCAGACATCCATGCAGTGTACCCCTCTCATGGAGGTCTTGATGTTCTGAAATAATTGAAGTGAAGATCTGGTGTTTGGTAATTTTGATTTAAGGCCAGTTGTAAATGGAGTGGATTTATTAAACTGGGCTGAGGTCACTAACAACCATTTGTTTATTTCTTGTAGAGCCCAAAATCACACGAGGAATGTAAGAAGACAAGAAAACACTCCCCAAATAAACTTGTAGAAAAATAAAAGTAGAAATCTCAGGAAAGGCAATTCAGAGAGAAATCTCCTTCTTCCAGGTAGTTTGGGAGTTCAATGAGTGTCTAAAAATGTGGTAAATCCAACACACACAACAGAACACACATAATCTTCCTCACAGAGCTCAATGGCCAATCTATCATAGCAACCTCAGAAATGCAAGTCAAAATCCTGCCATCTTCTCATACATAATAATACCACTGGTCGAAATATATTGTAAATATTACGAATGTTTATAAAGGTAATTTTAAAAATTCCCTAAAGAATTTGAAAAGGCAAAACAACTTTGGTTACTTGTATAAACATGAAAAAGTTTGTTTTTTTTTTCCTCAAAAGTTTGACTTGTTACTTTCTTTTGCAATCTTAAAGCACCTTTAAGAAAAAATAAAATACAATCAAATAGAGTCCTGCGATGGGCTGGCGTCCCGTCCAGGTATTCCTGCCTTGCGCCCGATGCTTACTGGGATTGGCTCCAGCTGCCCTGCGCCCCTGGTTGGCTGGGTGGACTAACAGAGTGACTGATTTGCATACATTTACTTATTTAGGGAGTGTTTTAATACCCGGTCAGAGAGTCACACTGTAAATTGCAGGTGTAATGCCGTGAGCTCAGCACTCTTAAAAATGAAGGTGCATCAGAGTTGTGCCGTTTATGGCTCCCAAAAGAACCTTCTAGATGAAGGATCCATTTAGATTTCATATATATTGTTTTTCATATGTCATTTTTTTTTATTTTTGTGACGCATTCAGTTTTTATATTTAGGAAAACAAAACAAAGCAAATCATTTTATCTTTAGGCAAGAGCTGATTAGATTATACGTGTTCATTTGTTAAAATTTTACGTCATTTATTTTCACGTGAAAAGCAGTTTAACTGATATTATTTCATGAATGACCGCTTAACAAATTAAAACAGGCCTCACTAAAGTGTCCCACAGTCAACACTATTAAAAATAAAAAGCGCTAAAGCGGTGCTCCAGAGCGATGACGTAAGTGAGCCACGTTAGGTAAGTAAAAGATCTGTCCGCATGGCGGTAACGGAAAGAGCCTTCAACTTCACTTCATAACAAGTTCGATAAATAACCACGAGCAGATGAGAGCGGATTTGTAACACAATTATGGGCGCTCTTTCACTGTACTCATTGCCAGTGGTTTGTTGGACTTAAAAGAACTCTTGGCTGCACACAGCAACTCAGGCTAATGTCAAGTCTTCGTGATCCCCTCGGTATCCTGCAAGGCATCCAACTACATATTAAACATTCCTGCTTCCTCCACGTCTCAGGGTCCTGCTCAAAGCCCAAACGACTCATTTTTAGGACAAGAACGCTTTGTCTTGCATGTGGAAACACCCAAGTAAAGGGCCATTTTAAAGACTTTATTGGTAAGAGTGAAATTAATTGTTCTACGTGACAACTAATGTGAAAATATATAGAAAGCAGGAACTTGCGGAAACAACAAACTTTATAAACCCATGAATATTCCTCAGATCCAGTTTAGATGTTTAAAGTCTATTCAGAACTTTCAACGGACTCCTGCTAATTACCTGAATGTGCAGACTAAAATGCGTTCAGTGTGTATTTGAACGAGAACAACCTTTCATCAAATTACAGTGCTCTCAAATCAGAATAGAAAAAAAAAATGGGATAATGGAAAAGGTTAAGAAATTACAGTACAACGTGATGCACACGTCATCTATAGTGCCAGCCTTTCAACAAAACTGACATTTTTACAATGTACTTATTGTGATTGAATTACGCATCATCATTTGTTCAAGTCATCAACGCCGTCGTAATAATAATAATAATAATAATAATAATAATAATAATAATAATAATAATAATAATAATAATAATACATTTTATTCATTTAACGCCTTTCCCATGCATGCTTAAATCACTTATACATTAACGCCATTTCCCTTTCAAAAACTGCTTCCCATCTTGAAATGCAAGATCTGCGCATTCTGAAGACGCGGCTCAGTCACACATCGCTGTACAATCCGACTGTTTACTTTCTGATGAGCGGAACGTCAGTTACGACGCATAATGAGCAGCCTGAGGTTTTCGGTGTTGTGAAATACAACATCACACTGCTCATTCCGGACTTTTTTTTCCCTGGAAGTACTAAAATGTAATAAAGAAAAACTATCAATCCGTCTGTTTTCGGGCTCGCTTATATATCTTGGGGTCGTGGGGGTCTTCATATAGTGACGGCAGCACTGGGAGAAAATTGAAAACTGTCGGGACGTGACGCCACCAAGCAGAATAATACAGAGCAAAGTGTCTTTGTTAACATCAAAGTGTATGATATTCCACAAAACAGTCATATATGCATGCATATATATATATATATATATATATATATATATATATATATATATATATATATATATATATATATATATATATATATATATATATATATATTTGCAGCTGGATATCCACAAAGGGAGGAAATGAATTACATATCATAAAGTAGTTTTTATTCCTCAGCTTTAACCCAGCATATGCAAACTTCAGAAGAATATGTTCATAATAAATAAAACTTTACAACCAAAACCCCCCTCCTGAACACATTGACTTAGCTATATATATATATATATATATATATATATATATATATATATATATATATATATATATATATATATAAATATAAATATAAATATATATATATATATATATATATATAAATATATATATATATATATATATATATATATATATATATATTCACGAGGGAGGTTCAAAAGGTTTCCACACTTGTATATTTTCGTAGGAAACGGTGAAGGCGGGAGGAGTAGTACTTAGGCATTAAAAAGTTATACAAACGCTGGGAAAATTGCATCGCAAACGAAGGTGACATAAAGAAACGTGATGTAACTTGTTTTTGAAATTCTTAATAAACAAAGTACAAAAAAAGTGAGGAAACATTTTGAACTTCATTCGTATATACAGTATTAGTCTTCAAATTCTGTTAATTAGCAAAGTATTATTGTATAGTGTTATTATCATCAAAGGTATAATAGGGTATAGAAATCGTCATAATAATATATTTACATACCCAGAGAACTCACATTACATATATGAAATACATCAGACTGCTCATTCCGGACTTTTTCTTTCATATAAGTACTTCTAGTGGTGGCGCTGGGAGCAAGTCGAAAACTGTCGGGACGGGATGCTGGCAAGCAGAATAATACAGAGTAATGTGTTTTTGTTAATATCAAAGGGTATGAAATTCTACAAAAATAGTGAATATATATATATATATATATATATATATATATGTATATAAATAATTCTTTACACACACACACACATATATTTATAGTGTTATTATCCTCAAAGGGCATCATAGAGTATAGAAATCGTCATAATTATATATTTATTTACCCAGAGAACTCACATTTTATATATATATATATATATATATATATATATATATATATATATATATATATATATATATATATATATATATATATATACACACACACACACACACACCGCTGCGGGGCCAAAACTTGTTCATGCGTAGACTTATTTTCAAAGTCAAACGTTGTGTTGCACAATGAAATGCGTTCCTTGAAACACTTCACACAAAGATTCACAGACACAAGGACTAATTTACATAGAAGTGTGGCGGAGAGCATGGTTTTGAGGACCTTCACCTCTCGACGTGATGTTATTTTGGACAATCTAGTTGAATTGATTGAATTATGAATTACTTTTTTTTTGATACTCGTTTTCTCTCTTTTACTGAACTCTTCTGCGTCTTTTCACTAAGAACCCAATTCCGCCTTGCATCACATTCTGCAATCCGCCGTCAACTATTGGACTTATGGGATTTTAAGATTGTATTGTCGAATGGACAGACGAGCGGATTTTAGTTGTTAATGTAAATGTTTTGAACGTGTTTCTGATGAGAGTCGCCGTATGTAATAAGGAATGACCGAATAACAGTCGATCTTCTGAAGCGCGAACGCTCTTAAAAAGGATGGCGCCAGAGCGGTTCTTCAGGGTCTTGACATAGAGGGATCCTTTTATGTTATCTAAAGATCAATCCATATGAGGGTTCCAGAAAGAAGATCTGTAACAGGCTATATACAGTAAATAACCACGAACAGATACTAACAGAATCGTGCAATATCAATGGGTTCCTCATTTAAAAGGACTCTTGCTATATGTGTACAATAACCCAGACTAGTTACAGTTTTTCTTAATCTGCTAGTGTTCTGTTATATAGGTATAAACAATGCATTCATTTTTTTTTCTTTTATAGTAATTTTTTCAAAGTACAAAGAAACAATTTCATATGCAAAAAACTGTTTCCTGAAAGAAATGGCACTTTTGCAATCAGTAGTCCCATATACTACACAACCCAAAAAACCCCAAAAATGCCGTTAAAGAACCTTTCTTTTAAGATTAATATCTGTAAATAAAGTTTCCTTATACATCCATCCAACGAGGTGAGAATAAACTACTGTCTTTGATTCTAATTTCACGGTTTTCTTAAATTTCGCGCGTACACACTTCAAAGCAAATTCATTTTAAAATGTGTTTCATTAGGTTGCAAAATTCACATCTGAATGCTTTTCCTGTTTTTTACTCACTTTTCCACGTGAGACAAATTAAATGCCATCATATCAGATAAAATGTCTGCACTCAGTAAGACTTCATCTATCCGTCCATCCTTCTGCTTGTTAAAACAGCAACAGCAGACACAGCAGTTACATGTGAGTGTACTCAGAGCTCCGGCACTTTTCTGAACTCCTTGTTTACTTCAAAATCCCGCACTACCCGATCTCACCCAATTCATGGAACGAACCAACACTTCACGGGATGTCAGTTCCTGGCGTGTGACCCTCACGACTTTACTCGCGCTCCGCCATGGCCTCTCAAAGTGAAGTCAACATTTAACAGAAAGCAGTGAGAGAGAAAAACCGAATACGCGCGGTGGGGTCGTTGTGTGCAAACCACGAGTGGACCAAAGAATGTCAGGGCGTCTTTATGACATTCAGAGCATCGGTTACTTGATTTTCTTTTTGTATGCACGGTTACCGTTGAAGTGGAATAAATATGAGCAATCTGCTGTTCTGTGTCGTTCTCTTACTATATGAGGCTTTGAAAATCACCACCACAACCAATCATAATAATAATAATAGTAGTAGTAACAATAATAACATATTGCTAAACGTATTTAAAGAAAAACCAAGCAAAATGACACCTTTTATTGGCTAACTAAAAAGATTACATTACAAAGGTGTCATTTTGCTTGGCTTTTCTCTACATTCATAATGGCTAACACGGTACAACACCCTAGTATTAGAAACGTATTTAAGAAACTCTTTTAAATGTCCAATCACCTCTACTGTATACCAGGATTGATTATAATTAAACGGTTATAAAGAATCTCGTGTAGTCAGTTCTCCATTATATAGCGCCATTCATATCTATCTATCTATCTATCTATCTATCTATCTATCTATCTATCTATCTATCTATCTATCTATCTATCTATCTATCTATCTATCTACTTAATTTTAATTATTTTTAAAACACCCTTCTAATCAATCCGTGATTGTTCACTTTTACCTTGAAAATGCTCATTCACTGCGTCAGGCAGTCCGCCATCCAGTCTGAATAAAGCGTGCCTGTCCCATAAGGATTAAAGTGAGCCGGTGAAAGATAGATGAACTCGCCAGGAGGACAGCCGATAGAACCTCATTGCCTTTGATACACGTCATAAATAAACGGTCTTGCTCGATAAATGTAATTCCATTGCTTGAGATAAGCGCAATGGAAATATGGCGCATGGACAAAATCCTGACCTCCATTCTTAAAAATAAAAGCGCCCTAGAAATTTTCTAAAAGCAGGGAAAGCCTTTTTGATTCTCGAAAAAGACGTCCTCATGAAGGTTCCAG
Source organism: Erpetoichthys calabaricus (assembly GCF_900747795.2). NCBI lineage: Eukaryota > Metazoa > Chordata > Cladistia > Polypteriformes > Polypteridae > Erpetoichthys > Erpetoichthys calabaricus. The sequence goes on along the minus strand of NC_041399.2, from coordinate 215,174,819 downwards.
ATATATATATATATATATATATATATATATATATATATATATATATATATATATATATATATATGATGTAAAAATATTTATGAAATAGCGATGAGTTCCTGACTTTCAAAGAAGTTTCACTTCATACAATATCACAGGCCCAGTTTGGGATTTCTCGTCAGTATCCTTACCACACATTAAACATGTCTGTTTTTGCACATATTTTAAACCTTTCCAAAAGACAGAGAAACAAATACAATTGAAAGAGAACCCCGCGCAGAACTGCACGGTTCCTTGTCAAGCTGGGCGCAATGGCTGTACACACAACGCAGTAACAAGCCTTTTCGTGAACTCGGCTGTCGTTTGCCTGCGGACATTCCTTTACTGCAGGTAGCCATGTCGGGGAATATTGCATAACACATACACTAACTTATTCAATGAGCCCTTAATTAATTTGAGAGTTGTGCGTGTTTATCGCGACACCACTGAGCCTAAGACATTATACGAGGGGCGTTCGAAAGGTTTCCGCACTTTTACATGTTCGTTGGAAACGGTGAAGGCGGGAGGAGTAGTAATTGGGCATTAAAAAGTGAGTACGACGCTGGGAAAATTGCATCGCAAACGAAGGTGACTATAAAGAAAAGTGTTGTAACTTGTTTTTGAAATTCTTAATAAATAGAGTTAAAAAGTGCGGAAACAGTTTGAACGTCTCTCGTTTGCAAGACTGGGCGTTATGCATTTCATGGGTCCACGCACCCAAAATAACGCATAGGTTTGGAATGACCAATTCCACGTGTTCGTGAATATAAAAAAAATAAATAAGAAGAATAAAACAAAACAACACAAAAAAAACTACACACAAACAGGAGAGAACCTGCAAGCTCCACATGGAGAACCAACCCAGAATGCAGAATCTGAGAGTGCAGAGCGAATCCCTGCGCCACCGCACCCCTGCTGCATGAGTATAGGAAGGAGTTTTTCCTATGTTTAGTATTGAAGAAAAAACGTTTTTTAGTTAGACCCTTTGCAAATTTTAAACCTAATAACCACAATAAAGAGTCGGATAAGAAAGGCAGCTTACACGAAGTGAGAACTGATGATCTGAAGGTTTTTCACAATCGGAGGGATTTTATTATTAATCACGTGTTTTTTTTTTGAAATCGTGTATATGAAAAAAAGCGCATTAAAACGTCTGAGTTTAGACTAAACGTTGACATGTTTATTGATTTAGCAGTCTTTCTTTCTTTCTTTCTTTCTTTCTTTCTTTCTTTCTTTCTTTCTTTCTTTCTTTCTTTCTTTCTTTCTTTCTTTCTTCTATGAAATCCTACACGCTTAAAAAAATACTTACATGGGACTACTGTGCTACATGAATCCACCACGTGTCAGCCTTGACGAGGCGAGTCCATTCGACAGCAATGATGATTAAGCGCTTCTTTACTGCGGCACAATAAGTGAACACCTCGGGTCACCACACTTCAAACATAACTCGGCTTAAGTAAGTAAGTTCACGTATTAGTACTCTGATCACTTTGATTACACGAGCTTTACTTCGTCTTAGTGCACCGATCACTGGGGTGTAACTCACATTTAGTGCGATGCGCCTCGCTCTGTGAGTGTTTAGCTATTGAGCGGCAGTAGAGCACAAAATCAGCGTCTTTATTCCAAACAAGGCAAGATCTCGCACGTTCTGATATCTGACTTTTTCAATCTAGGCTACGAAATGTCTGTCAGTGAGTGCCTATAACGACAAATGAGTCAACCAACAGGTTTGAAACAATGTAAACAGACGATGTCAAACGAATATTTTCAGTTTCAGTGACAGGTCAGAGCTGTCATTGTCATTCTAACCTAGAAATGAACCTTCTGGGACCTGCCAGCTTGTACTAAATCCGAAGTATAGCAACTTAAAGATTAGACTGCAGAAATGGTAAATTGTCCGACAGTAAAAATGCATTCCGAGTAAATTAGGTGGTGCGGCAACCTAACGCTTCGATATTCGGGGGAAACTCAGTCGTCGGCTATCTTGTCCCTTTCAATGTACACTTTCTAAGAAATAAATGAAAAGGCGTAATTGTTATTAGTGATAACAGTAGCATCAGTAGCAGCTCTAATAGGAATAGTGGGGATCAACAACAACATATTCCTTGTATAGATATATTCCTCTTGTATACATGCAGGGGAAATTTGTTTTTTTACAGAAGCTCTTTAAATAAATAAATACATCGGTAGATGGTCCAAAATCACATAAGGAATGTCTCAACGGGCTTTCATTTTTTTTAACAGACCCCATGTCTCGACTCTCTAAATAGACAAGAAAAAAATAATTGGGAAAGGAAATTTAGCGAGAGACCCCCTTCCTCGTAGGATGAGCGTGCAGTTGGTGTATAAAAGCTGGGTAAATGCAACACATAAAACCGATTTGCTAAACCGAGCGCAAAACTTCCAAACTCTGTCTTATTTAAGTATAACGTTATTTAAACTTTATACCATAACACAGACGTGCATGTTGCGGTTTGCTCCAGGACCGCATTCAATAAATGAGAACAAAACGGCCAGCAGCTCAAGCGGTTATCAAGCAAACCAAAGTGCAGTCTTCATTCTACAGGCTTTTACATTTTGGAAAGAAGCGTCTAAAAGTTCGGAAACGTCAATTAATAAAAGTCGACGTTGCGTAAAATATTATATTGCCAGCTGCTAGATTGTTTTTCTGACTTTTAGCAACAGAATTTGCGATAGAATGAAAGAAATGAACGTAGTACCGCACTAAATACTTATTAAATAGTGCCTTTCATCTATCTATCTATCTATCTATCTATCTATCTATCTATCTATCTATCTATCTATCTATCTATCTATCTATCTATCTATCTATCTATCTATCTATCTATCTATCTATCTATCTATCTATCTATCTATCCAATCTTGCCAACTACACTAAAATCTATCTATCTATCTATCTATCTATCTATCTATCTATCTATCTATCTATCTATCTATCTATCTATCTATCTATCTATCTATCTATCTATCTAATCTCTTTTTACTTTTATCCAAAGTACTTATTTTTATTTATTTTCCCCCCATCCCTCGTAAATTTTACAGTTCGTTAATTACTGTTGTGGTTCCATTAGTTGCAAATAAATTCATTTTGGGAAGTGTTCTTCTCATATAAAATTAGTTCTTTGAGATCTGAAAAGGTTCCTCCTAATAGGTAGATAAAACAGAAATCTCCAATGTCTAGGGGGCTACCTAATATAGTTTTCCCAACACATTAAGAGAACCTCAGCTTGGCCTGTGGTATTAAAAGTCCTTCTAAAATCAGGAACCTATTTATATTTCACAAATCTGGTAGCATCTATTCATCTATTGAAACCTGTAAAATATTCCTAATATTCATTTTTTTGGTACCAAAAATGGTTCCCCTATAGCATCACTTTTACAAGAAATACTTTGTCACTTTTCATTTTTCAGAGTGTCTTGAGTCCAAAGCATCCGAGATAAGCACCGGCTCATCGCGACCCTGGCGACTGGACTAGACGGACGGTTGGCTAATGCCTGCTTTTCAATGATTCACTATAATTATAAAGTGGGACTTTATTGGGTTAAGTGGTTGCTTGACAAATAACCATTTCATTGGGGGCGCCATTCCAAATGAATTTGGACCGTTGGCTTTGAAAAGGATTTTAATATGTGGACAAATTGTGTTGTATAGGCGACCTGGCAGAATATGAACAGATCAAGAAATCGTGAACTAAGCCCGCGTGTGTGATTCTATGTAACAGGAGTCCTTAAAAAGATTAGGAACCCAGTGGTATTTTAAAAGCAAATTAAAGGATCTTTTTGGAGCCTTCATGTCGATGGTTCTTTTCATCCCCCTGAAGATCATCTTTGGCACCTTTATTTTTAAAGAATATTGTCTGTCTGCAAAGCACTTTAGCGTCGTGCTTTTCATTCGTTAACCTGGTTCAGCAAATGCATAAATGAGTAGAAATTAAATTGCATTTCACTATCAAAGTAAAAGACTTAAAAAAATAATAAAGGAACAATTATCTATTTGACTGTGGTCTAAAGCGACTTTTTTTAGTTATCACAAATATAATAAATTGACTACTTTCTAGCATATTGTTCTTCGATGGCGCTTTACTGCATTGTGTGAAGAACGGTGGCTTAACTAAGACCATGTTTCACTCAGAAGTTCTTTACATTTTAAGATGATTGTTTGTATTTTGAAAAGGGTCCTTAAATGTTTAATATTTGGTAACGGCGACTTATCAGAATAAAACAGATCAAGAGAACCCGAGCTTGTTCTTTTACGGTATAACGAGAGTCCGTTTAAAATCAGGAACCTGCTGCTGTTTCACAAATCTGTTATCTTCTGTTCAAGGTTATTATTGAGCCTGCTCTGGATCTAAAGAGGTTATTTCTGGAACCTTCATGTGGATGGTTCGTTTGGAAATCCAAAACGAACTACTCAGACAGCACCTTTAATTTTAAGAGTCAAAACTTGGCTTGTTAACAACGAATAGCATATATATACTTTTAAGCAATACTATATGAAGATATAATTCAGCTTTAAGGATTACATGCCAACAACCATATTTATTTAAAAGGCCCTTTTTATTATCACCTATTATTTGGCTGAAGCCTATTTCCAAAGTGACTTGCAACATTTGAGACACAACTGCTTACATTTCTTTATTCTTCCGTTAGAGCTCAAGTAGGTGAAGTGTCTTGCTCAGGGTCACACAAATTTGAACCCACAACCTCTTCAATTACAAAGTTTTAACCACTACGCCACCCTACCCTTTTCACGTGGACGTGTAGTTAAAATAAATGAATGAAAAAAGAATCCCAGAGGTGAAGAGAAGTTCAATTACAATTTCATTCAGGCAGCTGGAAAGTTCCTAATGATTATGAGAAGTCGATCAGGTTTAATTATTTCGTCAAGACCAGCAAGAAGTTTTATTTTTACATTTTTTGCTTTTCCTTTCAAATGTCTATACATATACACAACTATTAATGAAAGGAGTTTCAGAACAGTAACACTGATTCTGACTGCTGCAGAAAGGTGCGACGCCAGCAGCAGTTACCTGCGTGTTGGCCCCCATTTATTTTTCCATGCAACAACTTCCATTACGACTACCAATACTCCTTAACTCGATTTTCTACTCTTATTTATTTTTATTTCACCCATTTTCCTTTGGTTGTACATTAATCACGAGTGCAAGTTAGGAAACTAAATAATGCAAAGTTAGAACCATTTAACTTGTATACTACTACTATAATAATAATAATAATAATAATAATAATAATAATAATAATAATAATAATAATAATAATAATTTAATATATCAATGAAATCAGTTTCTTCATGAACCTTAACCAGGTATTTGTTAGTAACAGTAACAGGAAACGGACGAAAGTGACGGAGAATCTGCCAGAAACCCTCCGTTCTGCCCATTTCAAACCAGCAGAGAGAAAAATCTTTATCGCTGCCAGAGTCGCTTAAAAGGTGAACTCTTAACAGTTTTTCAAAATCTTTAGTTTAAGCAAACGTGTCTTACTCACGGGATTTGAGTCCGTATTCCCACGGGAGTAAAGCGAAGAATGCGGCAGGAGCAGCCCGGCAGCGGAGAGTCGTCGGCTCCGCCCCTCCTTCACGTGTCTGACGCGCAGCTTCTCGGTCGGAAGTCCCAGTCGGAGTCCGCAGCTCTGAGTTCTTCATTAAGCGTCTTGTGTTACACGTTATTGTAATGTACTGAATGTTGATGTTAAGGATAACAGTGAAACAAAATTACTGAGAGTCACTAAAGTAAGCTGTGGACTTCTGATGTGTGCTTTCGGTTAATCTATCTTGGATTTTTTGAATCGCATAGAGGGACTGGCATTGTCCTGGTTCTCGTTTTACTGAGAGATTTTCCTATGGGCACCCGAGGTGCGCTTTTTTGTTGCAGCCGTTTTATTATATATTGTACAAAATGTGATTTGAAATGTATTTGCTGATTGTGAGGTGCATCCATCCCTCTGTCTTTATTACAAGTAGACAAGTGAATTAAACGTCTTTTTCCAATAACAAAACGGCACCATTGAAGGGTTCTGCTCAGTGAGTTAACAAACCACCTCCTCTTCATTTGACATTCAGTCACAACTTGATGAACTGTTTCCTAAGGACTTGACAGAACAGAGCGCTGAAACAAATGAGTTTATTGTTATTTTCTCTAAGTTCTGGTGTAACTTCGTGTGGTGTCGTTTGTGTCGACGCCTTGAGTATAATTCTATCTGGGTATGCGCTGTAAAGTACGCACTTCATGGTGAGACACAATCACAGCACCCTCTTACAATTAAAGGTGCATGTGTGGCTCTTCAAAGCGATGTCATTAAAGACTCAACAAAGTTCCAGAAAGAACCTTTTATTTATTTAGATCCCTAACAAGCTCCTTAAATAACCTAGATGGTACAGAATTGTGAAATTCCAGTGGTTCCTGATTTTAAAAGGACTCTCGCTGCATACAGTCACACAGGCGAAGTTCAGGCTTTCTTAATCTGTTATGTCCCACAAGGTAGCTCATCCTATTTATTTATTTACTTATTCATTTATTTTTACATATTAGAAAGTTTTTAAAGCAGAAACAATAACTTCTTATGCAAAGACACTGTTCCAGAATGAAATAAAACTTTGTCAAGCAGTCGTTCTATGAAGAACCACACAACCCAGTAAAGAAACACAAAGTGCCGTTAAAGAACCAGGAGTTTTAAGAGTGAAAAGATGAAACGTTTTGGAACAGTAGCTGTGCTTTAAGGTCTTTAATAAAATCATCATTGTTGACTAACTACTTAATTAATTAAGAATAGAAGAGAAGCGTTATTATGCAATGCCTGTGCTGAAAAAATTGCATTTTGAGTACGTAAGCAGTATGTTAGAGAAAGTATTGATAAAGTTTATTGATTTATTTAATGTAGTACTAAGGGTGTTGTACCGTGTTAGCCATTATGAATATAGTGACAAGTCAAGTTAAATGACACCTTTCATTAGATAGATAGATAGATAGATAGATAGATAGATAGATAGATAGATAGATAGATAGATAGATAGATAGATAGATAGATAGATAGATAGATAGATAGATAGATAGACATGAAAGGCATTATATAATAAATATATAGCGTGAAAGGCACTATATGATAGATAGATAGATAGATAGATAGATAGATAGATAGATAGATAGATAGATAGATAGATAGATAGATAGATAGATAGATAGATAGATAGACATGAAAGGCATTATATAATAAATATATAGCGTGAAAGGCACTATATGATAGATAGATAGATAGATAGATAGATAGATAGATAGATAGATAGATAGATAGATAGATAGATAGATAGATATGAAAGGCATTATATAATAAATATATAGCGTGAAAGGCACTATATGATAGATAGATAGATAGATAGATAGATAGATAGATAGATAGATAGATAGATAGATAGATAGATAGATAGATAGATAGATAGATAGATAGATAGATAGATAGATACTTTATTAATCCCAAGGGGAAATTCACAGAATTCATTAGAATAAAAGGTGTCATTTTACTTGACTTGTCACATGATTTATTTAAAAAAGGAAGGAGGAGCAATGAGTGGAGGAGAGGTGTAGACGTTGTAAAAGCTAGCCTGGCCACAGACAGACACGACAACGCAGTGTCCACCACACACACATTTATTTGACACAAATATATACAACTATTTACAGTTCACAGTCATTGGTTTTCTCTCGGCCGCCTCCACTCCTGCCACGCAAGCTCCATCCGTCTTCCACCCGACTCCGAATCTCTGATTGGAGTGAGGCGGCCCCTATAATCTCGTCCCAGATGTGCGCCAGGTTGCTGACGATGTACTTCCGGCAGCACTCCCCAGTGTGGCGGAAGTGCTGCCCTTGCACCCAGAAGCACTCCGGGCATACACCATCCCTGGTCTGTCAGCACTTCTTGGTGTCCCGGAAGTGCTGTCCCCCAGGGAGCAAGGACCGGCCAAGTGCCCAGGGAAAAGAAGCACCGCTCTCCCTGTTCCTCCTTCCTCCAGGCATCCTGGCAGGGCAGAGTCCCTGGCCATCTATCACAACGTGCAGAGAAGCAGTTGGTGGAGTTTAGCATTATGTTCACCATTGTGTCATTAAAAGAACTGGCAAATAGTCCACAAACTGGGATGACCATCTCGGTGTGCTTCCCTACATATCAAGGACTCCTCCTCTACATTACTGAGGTCCCTCAAGAGACAAGAAGAACAGACATTCTGGTGAAGTGAAAACAGCAGACTCCATTCATCAGCTCTTTCAGCATCGTAACCCAGAACACAGAGTTTTTATAAGCATTTAAGTGCAATGTGAACATCACAAAACACATTTTGAAGTTAATAAGGCTTGAGATTTCAGTGGACAATAACACACAAGTAAGTCCCAATGGAGCAACTGGTCTAAAGTGTAACTGCGCTTGAAATCGAAATTCATGCACCTTCTAATGAATCTCGTTCATCCAGCCTAGCTTCCATTATACAATCACTGTTTATAGAAATATAAATTCCGATAATAATAAAATAATTAAAAAAATAAATAAATAATAAAATGCGATATATACATATGTATACAGTACTGTGCAAAAGTTTTAGGCAGGTGTGAAAAAATGCTGTAAACAAAGAATGCTTTCAGAAATATAAATAATGATTGTTTATTGTTATCAATTTACAAAATGCAAAGTGAGCGAACAAAAGAAAAATCTAAATCAAATCAATATTTGGTGTTCCTACCTTTTGCCTTCAAACCAGCATCAATTCTTACAGGTCCACTTGCACAAAGTCAGGGATTTTTTAGGATTCTAGTCAGGTGTCTGATCAACCAATTCTACCAAACAGGTGCTAATGATCATCAATGTCACACGTAGGTTGAAACACAGTCATTAACTGAAACAGAAACAGCTTCAAACTGGGTGAGGAACAGCCAAACTCTGCTACCAAGGTGAGGTTGTGAAGACAGTTTCATGTCATGGTAAGATTGAGCACAGCAACAAACCCAAGGTAGTTCTACTGCATCAGCAAGGTCTCTCCCAGACAAAGATTTCAAAGCAGACTGGGGTTTCAAGATGTGCTGTTCAAGCTCTTTTGAAGAAGCACAAAGAAATGGGGCAACGTTGAGGATCGTAGACGCAGTGGTCGGCCAAGGAAACTTAGTGCAGCAGATGAAAGACACATCAAGCTTATTACCCTTTGAAATCGGAAGATGTCCAGCAGTGCCATGAGCTCAGAACTGGCAGAAACCAGTGGGACCCAGGTACACCCATCTACTGTCAGGAGAAGTCTGGCCAGAAGTGGTCTTCATGGAAGAGTTGCAGCCAAAAAGCCATACCTCCGACGTGGAAACAAGGCCAAGCGACTCAAGTATGCACAAAAACATAGGAACTGGGGTGCAGAAAAATGGCAGCAGGTGCTCTGGACTGATGAGTCAAAATTTGAAATATTTGGCTGTAGCAGAAGGCAGTTTGCTCGTCAAAGGGCTGGAGAGCGGTACAATAATGAGTGTCTGCAGGCAACAGTGAAGCATGATGGAGGTTCCTTGAACGTTTGGGGCTGCATTTCTTCAATTGGAGTTGGAGATTTGGTCAGGATTAATGGTGTTTTCAATGCTGAGAAATACAGACAGATACTTATCCAACATGCAGTACCATCAGGGAGGCGTATGATTGGCCTCAAATTTATTCTGCAGCAGGACAACGACCCCAAACCTACAGCCAAAGTCATTAAGAACTATCTTCAGCGTAAAGAAGAACAAGAAGTCCTGGAAGCGATGATATGGCCCCCATAGAGTCCTGATCTCAACATCATCGAGTGTGTCTGGGATTACATGAAGAAACAGAAGGATGTGAGGAAGCCTACATCCACAGAAGATCTGGGGTTAGTTCTCCAAGATGTTTGGAACAACCTACCAGCCGAGTTCCTTCAAAAACTGTGTGCAAGTGTACCTAGAAGAATTGATGCTGTGTTGCAGGCAAAGGGTGGTCACACCAAATATTGATTTGATTTCGATTTCTCTTTTGTTCATTCACTGCATTTTGTTGATTGATGAAAATAAATGATTAACACTTCCATTTTTGAAAGCATTCTTTGTTTACAGCATTTTTTCACTTTTGCACAGTACTGTGTATATGTATGTGTGTGTATATATATATATATATATATATATATATATATATATATATATATATATATATATATATATATATATATATATATATAGTAGCAACCTCCGAAAAGCAGACGGATGAAGTAAAGTTCAGAAAACAGTGCACTTGAACAGTAAAGAAGAACATAAAAAACACAGCAAAAAATGAACATCTTTGACTTTGAACTATTTACAACCTTCTGTCTTTTGTCTCTCTCATTTTTGTGGTCCTGAGGGATGCCTTTAAAGAAAAGCAAAACATAAAAAGAAAAATGCTGACTTTGTAACCCCACAACACAACTTTCTAACCCCTTCTCCTGTCCCCTCCATCCCAGGTACCGTCCCCCAAATTCCGTGTCAGTCCTCAGCGTTGTACTCCGCCCTCTGTCAGTCGGACCCAACAGTCAAAAGACCTTCAACCTAGCTGGGATGTTAATATATATATACACATAACGTCTGAGGCGCGAAAGGTGAGATTCGATCAGCACAAGGGTTAACAAAAGTGCGTACACCTGATGAACCCCAATTAAGGTGAAATACTTGTTGTGTATTCTTTGTGTTAGGCAGGTACTATATAACAGGACTATGGTCTGGTTCTCGCACGTGAGAGGATGGGGCAGATGTCTGCCGACTGGTCAACCAACCACAAACGTTACCTGGTAGGTAACCATACAATACAATACAATACAATACAATTTATTTTTGTATAGCCCAAAATCACACAAGAAGTGCCACAATGGGCTTTAACAGGCCCTGCCTCTTGACAGCCCCCCAGCCTTGACTCTCTAAGAAAACAAGGAAAAACTCCCAAAAAAACCCTTGTAGGGAAAAAATGGAAGAAACCTTTGGAAAGGCAGTTCAAAGAGAGACCCCGTTCCAGGTAGGTTGGGCATGCAGTTGGGTGTCAAAAAGAAGGGGGTCAATACAATACAATTCACAGAACAGAATAAATCCTCAATACAGTATAAAAATAAAAATTTTACAAATACAGAGTAGAATTTAACAGTAGATGATTTGGATTTGTTTAGAGTCCTGGAGACCTCGGCCATCAAGCTGCCTCCCGCATTTGACCAATCCAGCCAATCCGATGAAAGGACCCCTCTTTCCCATGATTCCTGTGATCCTTCATCAGAGATGACTTTACCTTAGGAAGGCAAAACAACTTGGCAGGTGGGCCGTGGCACCAAGTGGCACATTTGAGTACTGAGAAGAGAAACAGAATAGGTGAGGGTTAGTATCCAATTCTAATTATCATGTTACTTATGTTTTAGTGCTAATGACTAACAACAGAGATGCAGTCTGTACAGTTAATCAGCAGCTCTAGTCAGGGTGTGCTAAACTGAAGTCGTGAGTCTTCAGCCGGGATTTAAAAGCTGAGACCGAAGGGGCATCTCTTATAGTAGCAGGCAGACCAGTCCACAGTTTAGGGCAGGGTTTCTCAACCTTTAAGTATTTGCAACCCAAGTTTTCATAACAGTTTTAATCACGCCCCCCCTAACGTTTTTTTGAAACCCTAATAAAATTTATTCCTATATTTTTTGCTGCCGATATGCCGCTACAAGTTTAAAATTTCCCTACAAATAGCGAAATTACGCCACATATGGTAACTTTCACGCCCCCTTTACTAGGGGTGCGTGCCCCACAGTTTGAAAACCACTGGTTTAGGGGGTCCTGTAACTAAAAGCTCGACCTCCCACTGTAATTGAAGAGCTCAGTTCCAAAATCAGCTAAGTACAAAAGATAAATTTTGTAGATAAATAGGAAAATCTGGGTCCATACTTAGCAGATTTTGAAACTAAATCCCTAAAACTATAGCGCTACAGTATTGCAATTAGCAGGTTTTAAAGCTCAAACATATTTTTGGCGCATGACCAACTGCATGAAAAGTCACAATCACGTGTTCACTAAATTTTAAGGTGTAATTAGCAGATTTTGGAACTCACATATTCAATTTTATTAATCCTTGGAATCAAACCATCCAAATATGAGGTTGTGATGACGATCAGACCTATGTGTGACAGAAGGCATGTGAGCGAGTATTTGAAGATACTAGTGATACTAGAAGCAATATGATGTGTGACTTGTTAGGCAGTTCCATTTTTGTAACCTTTAACAGTTTTACAAATCTGTAATTTGTTTAATTGTGTCTGACTGTGCATTAGTGTCACTACTGTGAGGATTTGTGAGCGTCACCACTTTACGATGTCCATTTTCTCAAAACTTGTGTAAAACAGGTTGATTGTGTAGTAGTATCCTGCCAGCCGTGTGTTGTCGTTTTAATTTGTTACAAATTGAATTTGCTTTATGTTAAATCACAGAACAGTTTCTACTTTCTAGCTTACGTTACATTTTAATCATCTTCTTCCACAAAGTTGTCTTGGAAAAGTAAGCAGGTCCACATTTTACATATCTGTATGTACTACTATTACTACCCACACCTCCCACATTCCATTACCACAATTTATTTTAGTTTTGCTAACTTGCAGCGGCTGTAATAAAGCAATTTAAAAAGTGATTACAAATTTCATTCTGGAGAGCTGGTTTGTTTGTCACCAGTGTATGATTTGATAGCGATGCGGTCGTGGATCCCACTGCCCAGCTGTCACCTACCATCTAGTTATGAATAAATTACTAACAGTTATGGTAGACAGGAAGGGGTCTATGTCAGGGCGCCACACAGGGGCCTTCAGAAAGTGAGCTACGCCGATGGTAGAAGCCATGATTGCATACCTGGAGATGATGGGGCCTTACTGCACTTTTTGCACTTGCTGCTGACCTGCTGCTTCAAGATATCCTGCTGCTGCTACCTTGTGTTGAGGGCCTGATATTTGATAATTAGGATTTCAGTGTCTCCTTTGAACCAGGGAGTTTTCAACCATTATTATTATTATTATTATTACTACTACTACAGTTCTATGAATCTCACAGCATTTCAGGTTGTATGAAAACTATGCCCACTTAAGAGATCTCTTAAGTGAGGGCATAGTTGAAAGTTCTGGGTAGGTTCTAGAATTTAGGTCTACAGTAGTCAGGGTTAGGGTGCGTAGTCAGGGTCACTTCAAAGGAAGATGTCTGGTGTTAATTACTGCTAACTGTGGCAAGGACTCAACTGGCGATGGACGCCATACATATCACCGCCTGTTTCTGTAGAATAGAGATTTGCTTTATGTAGGTCAACATTACACAGTAATAATAATAATAGCATGTCATCACTGATATGGTTATCTATTGCAAGAAGGAGATGCAGTGCCTACTGATCGATTTCATGAGAGCATTACTAATGACATTCTTCTTCTTCTTCTTCTAAATTCTTCTTCTTCTTCTTCTTCTTATTATTATTATTATTATTATTATTTCAGTTCTTTGAATCTCACAGCCTTTCAGTTGGTAGGAAAACTATGCCCACTTATGAGATCTCTTGACAGAGGGAACAGCTGAAAGTTCTGGGTAGGTTCCAGAATTTATGTCTACAGTAGTCAGGGTTAGGGAGCATAGTCAGGGTCACCTCAAAGGAAGACGTCTGGTGTTAATTACTGCTAACTGTGCCAAGGACTCTACTGGCGATGGACGCCATGCATGTCACCGCTTGTTTTTGTAGAATAGAGATGTTGATGTTGGGTGAGGTCTTTTCAGTATATCGCTTGATGGATTCAGCGATTATTATTAATTTGTTTTATGTAGTCAACATAATTTTCTGTGAACAAGAGTTGACAGTTGAATCTGCTAATCTGTGAATAAATCACTTAACCTTTCATTACATGAAAGTTCACATACAGTATTGTCACAAGTTCCTTGATTCCATCTGTGGTAAGATAATTTACCTTCAGGGCTCACACAACAGAAATATGGAAACAAATGCTCCTTTGCACATGTTGTGTTGTTTGTATGTCAAAACATCACATAACATCCTCATACCCTGCTAAATCGGGTTCATGGTCGTGGGGGGCCAGAGACAATCCCGGCAACACCAGGCTCACGGCAGGAAACAGCCCTGGATGAAGCATCAGTCCATGACAGGCGTCAAGAAGACAATCGGGAATCACCAAATCACCTAACACAGTGGCTCTCAAACTGTGGGGCGGGCCCCCCTAGGGGGGCGTGAAGTAACAAAAAGGGGGGTGCGAAGATGTGAAAAAAATCTCTGTTTTCAAACCATCTTTAGACGAGCTCCTCTCTCCATTTCTTTAAGGTCATGCGTCACAAAGCTTCAGCGATGGCCACTTGCATTTTATAGTCTGGGACACAGAACAACAGGTCATCAAGTACTAAAGCAATGTCGATGGAGAACATGGTGGACAGCCGACACTTGTTTATACAACAGTATCCTTAAGAACTACATGGGCATATTGTTGCTCAATTCCGATCGGATTTGCCTATCTCAGTGGTTCTCAATCTGTGGGGTGGGCCCCCTAATGGGGTGCGAAGTAACAAAAAGGGGGGCGCAAAGATGTCAAAAATATGAAAAATCCATCTATTGAAATCAAAACAAATTAACTTAAACTACATTCTGATACTAGAAAAATAAATACAGAGTTAGATAAATGTCGATAAAAGTTAAGTAGGTATAATAAAATATGCATCTATGATATATCATTAATTAAAAAAGAACAAACTGGTATTAGTGGGCTCCTTTCAAAAAAAACGTTAGGGGGGTGCAATTAAAACTGTTATGAAAACTCGGGTTGCAAATACTTAAAGGTTCAGAAACGCTGACCTAACATGAAACTCCTTGAGGATAGTGGAGGAGAAATGGAGGACACCGACACAAATGAGAACAACGTGCAGACATCAGGATGATGACATGTTACTAATGTGTCCATTTCACAAGCAGAAACCTATGAATGAGCTCAGCACCTTGTCAGAATGTGCGCTTTCCCCATCTGTACTTATGGGCTATGAGTGGTTCTGGTAGCTCTTGTTCAATCCCTTCTTGATGGTTCCAGGTGCCTCGACCACCAGGAAGCGCAACTCTTGGCTCAGTGGCCAGATCTCAATTTCCAGATCTTCATGTTTTCTCCACTTTTCACTTTCTTCCACAGCATGATGTTGTTCTCGTCTGATCTGGGACCACCACATCACTCTGCACACGTAGCTTTTCCTTTTTGAACTGGGCCACCATACTTGGACGGTTAACTGTAGTAGTATAGGATCAGTTTGCCCTGCCAGGTCCCCCATGATTGTTGTGTCACTAACGCTAAGAAATACCTGCGGTGTATGCTGGCACCACTTCTCGGTTATTTGTCCACCCATGCTGTTAACTGACCATCACACATAGCTGGCAACCTTGTTCTGGCGGTTTATGCATTCATGAGAAGCCAGCATTGTCCACCCAGCATTGACAGGGTGATTGTCTCCTCGGCCTGACTGCACTTTCTGTTGTCCTGCTGCTTGAAGACGTTATTGTCATTATTATTAATTGATTAATTGCTTAATTAAGTTTGTTTGGTCAAAGATATTTCCCGTTAATAGCAAGAGTTCACGGATAAATTTAGACCTTCATTAGTAAGACACAGAAGGCTTTAACTTTAATACATAAAGCTTCACGTTCCTTTGTTCCATTGGGGCGGCTGGTTGGCTGCTGAGGTGGGTAGGCGGGTCCAGGGACGAGATTTAGAGTGGTGAGACGTGCAGGTTAAGGACGCGCTCTTCAGGGAACCTTCAGGAAGATGAGGGAAGGTGGGCGGAGTCTGAGCGCGGCGGGAGCTAAATAGGAAGGCGGAGTGAGGGCGAGACCAATCGGTAAAGTCGCTACAGAGTTTATCAGCAGGAAGGTTTAGCTCGTTACCTGGAGTTGTTATTTTGTTTTCGCGGATGCCACTGCCCGGCTGTCACCTACCATCTAGTTAGGAATAAATTACTAACAGTTATGGTAGACAGGAAGGGGTCTACCTCAGGGCGCCGCAACTCGTTACCTGGAGTTGTTGTTTTGTTGATTTGAAATAAAATGCTGTGGCGAGCAGCTGGGGGCAGTACCCAGCCAGAACACCTGGAATGACCGGAAGAGAGACTATGCCTCCTCCGGAACCACAAGATGGCAGACGCCCTGGTTTGTATGGCATCCACGGGAACAGAGCATGGAAGCTCAACCCTATAGGGGCCCGTGGTCACCGCCAGGGGGTGCCCAGATACCTAAAAAGCCCTGGACGTCAGCACTTCTGCCACACTTGGAGCTTCCTTGTGGCACCTGGAGCACGTCCGGGTGAACATGAAAGGGGCTGCCTCCCTCCATTTGTAACTTGGAGTCGGGTGGAAGAGGACAGAGCTTGGTGGAGAGGAGTGGAGGCGGCGAAGAGAGGCATTGATTGAGGCCCGGACTTGAGGGTGTGTGGTGCAGGGGCACTGGGTTGTGCGTGGTACTTTGTATATAGTTGAATTACGTATAATAAACGTGTGTGTGGTTTTGAACCATCGGTGTCTGCCTGTCTGTGCCTGGGCTGCTCTCCACAATGCCCAATTCAGATTTCCTTATGTTGCTGTGTGTGTGTGTGTGTGTGTTTATGTGTGTTGTTATTGCCATCTCGCTGGTCATTACGCCATCTTCAATTACTGTGGTAAGTCCATTTTCCTTCAGGGCTCACACAGCAGAAATATGGAAACAACTGAGCTTCGTGCACGTCATCTGTAAGTCAAAACATCACATAACATCCTCATACCTGCTCAATCAAGTTCAGAGTCAGTGGGGGGGTCCAGAGACAATCCCAGCAACAATAGGCTCAGGGCTGGAAATGGCCGCGGATGAAGCGTCAGTCCATCACTGGTGTCACGTAGCCCACCTGGAATCACCGAATCATTTGAAGATGGCGGAGGGGAAATGGAGGACACAGACGAGGAGTACACTGGTGAATTCTGCTCTGTACTTGTAATATTTATATTGTTCTAATATATTGTCAGTCAGTCAGTCATTGTCCAACCCGCTATACCTAACACAGGGTCACGGGGGTCTGCTGGAGCCAATCCCAGCCAACACTGGGCACAAAGCAGGAACAAATCCCGGGCAGGGCGCCAGCCCACCACAGACTATTATATTGTATTTAATCTGATGCCCACTGCACGCCCAACCTACCTGGAAAGGGGTATCTCTTTGAACTGCCTTCCATTTTTTCCCTACAAGGGTTTTCTTTTGGGGAGTTTTTTCTTGTCTTTTTAGAGAGTCAAAGCTGGGGGGCTCTCAAAAGGCAAGGCCTGTTAAAGCCCATTGCGGCATTTCTTGTGTGATTCTGAGCTATACAAAAAATAATTTGTATTTTATTGTATTGTAATTGGCTCCAGCAGACCCCCATGACCCTGTGGTTAGGATATAGAGGGTTGGATAATGGATGGATGGATGTATTGTATGGAGACACCATAATGATGACAGCAGGCAGAAGGCCAGTGCTGGTCACTTTGGATCAAATGGTGAACAAAATTACTGAATGGAAACAACAAAACAACGAGAGTTTGAAAAGCGCAAGCAGGAGTCGCCCAAAAAAGAATCCTGACAGATACGTAACCTTGTGAGGACACCATAGCTGTCAAGTTAGAGCACAACGATGTACAAAGGTCGAGAGTGCAGGGTGACTTTCAGTGACAGTAGCAAATTCCAGCAGCGGCGCTCCTCCCCATCCTAAGAGTTACACACAAGCAATTATCTTTGTGTCACATTTGATCTTTTAAGTATTTCTCTTAATCCTCCATTGAAACTGCCATTCAAAAGCATTCATACAAGTTCAGAGCAGAGTAAAAAAAATCAGAGGTGGCCTCCCTGCGACTTTCTCGTATACTCAGATATGGGGATGAATATTTGAGGAGTAAACCACAAGACAAGGATTATATTTTTATATTATGTACATTAGAAAACCTTCAACAACAAAACAGATTAACAATATATTGAACAATTATTATAAAAGTAAAGTTCGGACTCTGCGGCTGCATGAATAAAAACTTACCACTTCCGGGTAGTGAAAATAGCTAAAACATTGATAGAAATCTGTGTTTCGTACCCAATACTTATATGCAAAATTTGGTTGACCCAAGTGAAAGCAAACTCAAGTTATCGTGTTTACACACACACATCCAAACACTCTCACACACACACAGATGTAATTCCAGAAATTGTACTTTCAAATTCAGGGAGGTCTAAAACGTCGAGATTCATCAAAATCTCGAAATCAGATTTTTAGATGATTACAATACTTCGTATACAAGAAAGTTTAAAAAAACAAAGAAAAAAGAAAACATAATCATATTCTTCACCAAAAACGTGCAGGCAGTTCACCAACGATGCTATGAAGTGCTGGATCCTAATCAGTTTGTCTTCAAGAGCGGACATTTTATCAAGATGGCTCCACTTACTCACTGTTGCTGTCAAGACGTTATGGCACACTACTGTAGAGCTACCAACATGTCATCTGTCCTCATTGTGGTAGATCTCTCAATCTCTCCTCTACCCTCAACACCAGCTCCTTCGTGCTACCCTCTCTGACCTTGGTATCAATTAGACTTCAAGTGGTTTGAGTCCTGTTTCTTTTGGCACATAGCCGGTGTGTCATGGCATGAGGAGATATCAAGAGTACACCAGGTAAGCATAAGGATCCAGCGGTGGGGCCTCTCCACTTCTCTCTCTATACCTCCTCATTAGGCCCTGTCGCCCATTTCAATGGTTTCTCTGACCTGATGGCTACTCTGCTGTCATTCCCACAGTATCAGTTAGATAGATATGAAAGGCACTACATAGATAGAAAGAAAGAATGAAGTATGAAGGCGAAGATGCATCAAGTAAAACCATATTTGTACCAACAGAACTATATGCTGGAGGAGAGACAGACTGACTGATAGATAGATAGATAGATAGATAGATAGATAGATAGATAGATAGATAGATAGATAGATAGATAGATAGATAGATAAGGCATTATATAATAGATAGATAGATAGATAGATAGATAGATAGATAGATAGATAGATAGAATGAAAGGCACTATATGATAGATAGATAGATAGATAGATAGATAGATAGATAGATAGATAGATAGATAGATAGATAGATAGATAGATAGATAGATAGATAGATAGATAGATAGATACTTTATTAATCCCAGGGGGAAATTCACATACTCCAGCAGCAGCATACTAATAAAGAAAATGTTACATTAAAGAGTGATAACAATGCAGGTATAACAGACAATAACTTTGAATAATGTTAACGTTTACACCCCCGGGTGGAATTGTCACATAGTGTGAGGGAGGACCGATCTTCTCAGTCTGTCAGTGGAGCAGGACGGTGACAGCAGTCTGTCACTGAAGCTGCTCCTCTGTCTGGAGATGATCCTGTTCAGTGGATGCAGTGGATTCTCCATGATTGACAGGAGTCTGCTCAGCGCCCTTCGCTCTGCCACGGATGTCAAACTGTCCAGCTCCATGCCAACAATAGAGCCTGCCTTCCTCACCAGTTTGTCCAGGCGTGAGGCGTCTTTCTTCTTAATGCTGCCTCCCCAGCACACCACCGCGTAGAAGAGGGCGCTCGCCACAACCGTCTGATAGAACATCTGCGTTTCTTATGCAAATAAAGTCACTTTATGTAAATGTAGTTTTCTGTGCCATTACGACTTTACAACAATACAATTATTCATAAATGGAGTCCTGCACATTGAAACTATTAATCGATATTGACAGTGAAAACAGAACTTCAATGTAAGTTTACATGCATTTATCTAAACTACTTAAAAAAAATTAAAGGCACGCTTTGAAAACACATCAGATTTCAATGGGAAAAAAATCCTGCTGGCTCTCTCTACTGCTATGGACTGACATGGTGATGTGTGAGGAACAAAAGGATGGAAATGAAAATGATCAACCGACAGAGGGACACCTCGAAAATCAAAAGGAAAAAATGATGCAGCAGGTAGGCAGGCGAGTCCATTTTGCCCAAATTTCATTGCAGCAACTCCAAATCGTACTCGGTAGTTTGTATTGCCCCCACGTGCTTGTATGGTTGACGGATGGTGTCCTGGGGGATCTCCTCCCAGATCTGGACCAGGGCATCACTGAGCTCCTGGACAGGCTGAGGTGTCGGATGGACCGAAACATAATGTCCCACCCAGAGGTGTCAGGCGAGTGAGCGAGTTGGGGTGGGTGGTAGTCAATGGTATAAATTCCTTCTTCCTTTCACCACATGAGGCTGGGCATTGTCGTGCACCTGGAGGAACCAGCATAGGTTTCTGACAATGGGTCCAAGGATTTCATCCCAATACCTAATGGCAGTCAAGGTGCCATTGTCTAGCCTGTAGAGGTCTGTGGGTCCCTCCATGGATATGCCTGCCCAGAGTAACCATCACTGACCCATCACCACACCAGTCATGCTGAACGATGTTACAGGCAGCATAACGTTCTCCACATCTTCTCTAGACCCTTTCACGTCTGTCACATGTACTCAGGGTGAACCTGCTCTCACCTATTAAAAGCACAGGGCGCCTAGTATTCTGGTATTCAATGGCAAATGCCAATCGAGCTCCAAAGTAGGAGATACCAGTGGGTCCAGCTGATGGGTTAACAACAACAACATTTATTTCTATAGCATATTTTCATACAAGTAATGTAACTCAAAGTGCTTTACATGATGAAGAAAGAGAAAAAAGACAAAGTAAGAATTAAAATAAGAGAACACTAATTAAAGTAAGGTCCAATGGGCAGAGAGGACAGAAAAAACAAAAAAAACTCCAGACGGCTGGAGAAAAAAAAACAAAATCTGCAGGGGGTCAGAGGCCACGAGACCACCCAGCCCCCTCTAGGCATTCTACCTAACATAAATGATCAGTCCTCATTGTATTCAGGGTTTTCATGGAAGGACTTGATGATGATGGTCACATGGACCTCTGGCCTTTAATCCATCAATGTGGGGACATCACTGTGCTTTGATAAGGTGGTGGTGGCGCAGGTTGCCACCACAGAAAACCGGAAAAAGAACAGAAGAGAAAGTAGGGGTTAGTACGGAGGACCTTCTACAATGGGCCCTGTCCAGCTCTCCTAGAGGAATTGCCTGCCTGTCTCCTGGAATCTCCTCCATGCCCTTGAGACTGTGTTGGGAGACACAGCAAAACTTCTGGCAATGCCACGTATTGATGGAGAAGTTGGACTACCTGTGCCAGCTCTGTAGGGTCCAGGTATGGCTTCATGACACCAATATTGACACTGACCGTAGCCAAATGCAAAACGAGTGATAAAACAGATGAGGAGGGAAAAATGTCAGTGACCTCCCTCCATCTGTTAACCCATTCATTCCTGTTTTGGGGTTTGTCTCATTGTTGCCCCCCCGCTCTAGTAGCACGTCATCACTGATATGGTTATTTATTGCAAGAAGGAGATGTAGTGCCTACTGATCGATTTCATGAGAGCATTGCAAATGACATTCTTCTTCTTCTTATTATTATTATTATTTCAATTCTTTGAATCTCACAGCCTTTCAGGTGGTATGAAAACTATGCCCATTTGAGAGATCTCTTGAGAGAGGGCATAGTTGAAAGTTCTGGGTAGGGGTAGGTTCCAGAATTTAGGTCTACAGTAGTCAGGATCACCTCAAAGGAAGATGTCTGGTGTTAATTACTGCTAACCGTGCCAAGGACTCTGCTGACGATGGACGCCATGCATATCACCGCTTGTTTTTGTAGAATAGAGATGTTGATGTTGGGTGAGATCTTTTCAGTATATCACTTGATGGATTCAGCGATTATTATTAATTTGTTTAATGTAGTCAACATAATTTTCTGTGAGGAAGAGTTGACAGTTGAATCTGCTAATCTGTGAGTAAATCACTTAACCTTTCATTACATGAAAAGTTCACATACAGTATAGTCACAAGTTCCTTGATTCCATTTTCAATTACTGTGGTAAGCTGATTTACCTTCAGGGCTCACGCAACAGAAATATGGAAACAAATGCTCCTTTGCACATGTTGTGTCGTTTGTATGTTAAATCATCACATAACATCCTCATACCCTGCTACATCGGGTTCATGGTCGTGGGGGGCCAGAGACAATCCCGGCAACACCAGGCTCACGGCAGGAAACAGCCCTGGATGAATTATTAGTCCATGACAGGCGTCAAGAAGACAATCTGGAATCACCAAATCACCTAATATGAAACTCCTTGAGGATGGTGGAGGAGAAATGGAGGACACCGACACAAGCGAGAAGAACGTGCCAGGATGTTGACGTGTTACTAATGTGTCCATTTCACAAGCAGAGACCTATGAATGAACTCAACACCTTGTCAGAATGTGCGCTTTCCCCATCAGTGCAATCTTCTGTGCTTGTGGGCTATGAGGGGTTCTGGTAGCTCTTGTTCAGTCCCTTCTTGATGGTTCCAGGTGCCTCGACCAGCAAGAGGCACAACTCTAGGCTCAGTGGCCCACAACCTCAAATCAAGTTGGGGAGCATGCACTGGTACAGCGCATTGCTGCACCCACTACTAGTGATGGGAAGTTAGGATCATTTTACCAACTCGGACCTTTGAGTCTCGTTCAGCAAAATGAACGAATCTTTTTTCGAGTCATTTCGTTCATTTCGTTGATTTTAGCAAAATATAATTAAAATGTTACCTGTTACCTCCCTAACACATCTACTGCTTACACAAATGTTGATCACACTACAAACAAGACAAAACTATAACGCTATAAGAAACAGAAAATATTAATTCATTGTTTACCTGGGTCTTTAGTCTATGATTCGCTACTACTGAGCCGGTAAGTGGTCACGTGACAAAAGAACGAACAACTCGAAAGACTTGAGGAATGAACAAATCAATTCTCTTTCCGGCTCAGACTGCATAGGTTAAGCTTATGGGGCTGTCACGTGATGAACGAACGACTCGAAAAACCCGAAGACTCGAAAAAACTATAGAAAGTTGCGCAAATGCGCATGCGCGACTGAACGAATCACTCCCACGAGACGACTCGTTCTTCCCGAGTCACATTAAAGATTCATTCAAAATGAACGAATCGTTCAAGAACGACCCATCACTACCCACTACACAACGAAACAACTCGGGATCCCGGTTTGCAACCCACCAGGCAGACACGCGGTCCGGTCCCACCCTCCGGAAATAACCCTCTATCTGGCACAGCCAGGTGTTACGTGGGCAACCCCTAGGTCTGGTTCAGCTACTCGGGTCCCCAATAATGAGGATCTTACGAGCTGGATCACCCTCTGGGAAACACACCACATGGCTGTAGTACTGTAACTGACGCTCCCTCACAATGCAGGTCATGTGTCTCATTCGGGACTCCATGAGTAACCGCTCATTCGACACAAAGTCAAACCAACGGTACCCAAGGATTTTCCGGAGAGACACAGTACCAAAGGGGTCCAGTCTTTGTCTCAGGTCACTGGATAGCGTCCATGTCTCGCAACCATATAGCAAGACAGGAAGCACCAGGACTCTAAAGACTTGGACCTTCGTCCTTTTGCACAGATATCGGGAGCGCCACACACCCCTTTCCAGCGACCTCATGACCCCCTATGCTCTCCTAATCTGTCTACTGACTTCATAGGAAGAGTCACCAGAGACATGAGTGTCACTGCCAAGGTAAGTAAACCTCTCGACAAGATCGACACTCTCTCCGCAGACAGACACCCTGCTGATGGCCGTGCCCAAGAGGTCATTAAAGTCCTGGCTGTTGACTATCATCATGACACTCACAAGCCCAGACACTCAGAATCCTCACTCAGTCTCTCGAGCGCGCTGATCGGAGCCTCCATTGACTCCGTGAAGATCACAGCATCATCAGCAAAGTCAAGATCTGTGAACCTTTCTTCACCAACAGATGCCCCACAGCCACTGGACCCCACGACCTTGTTCATCACTCATTCCATGTAAGCACTGAACAGAGTAGGAGCAGAACACACCCCTGATGAACCCCAGAATCAACTGGGAAAAGCACAGAGGTCCTGCCTCCACTCTGCACAGCACTCACAGTCCCAGTGTACAGGCCGGCCATGATATCCAGCAACCTCGAGGGGATCCCGCGAATCCTCAGGATGTCCCACAGGGCACAGGCCCACAACTTGCTGATCTCAATTTCCAGATCTTCATGTTTTATTTAGCTTTTCACCTTCTTTCAGCATGATGTTGTTCTCGTGTGATCTGGGACCACCACATCGATCTGGGCCTTTGCAAGAGAGGTCACCAAGAACCCAATAGTCCCTCTGTTGGTGTCTGAAGTACGTACCACCTATTATGGGCTAATTACATATCACTAATATTTTTTGTCCAATGAGGTGAGCTTAATAATAATAATAATAAACACAGTAATAATAATAATAGCACGTCATCACTGATATGGTTATCTATTGCAAGAAGGAGATGCAGTGCCTACTGATCGATTTGATGAGAGCATTACTAATGACATTCTTCTTCATATTATTATTATTATTAATTTGTTTAATTCTTCTGTTTCCCCACCATCAGTCCAAAAACACATTAATTGGCTACTCTAAATGCACTTTCTTTTTAGTTTTCTTTCTTTTCATTCATTCTTGGGTGGCAGTCTTGTTTATTATAATAAAACAATATTTGTGTATGGATTTCTTTATTGATCGAGCTTCTATAAAAGGCCAATTTTACCCTTAAAGACCATGACAGTGCGCTGTATCCATTATAAAGTGTCCCTGAGGAGTATCCTTGCGTTTGCCCAGCTGTCCCGTCCACGGCTCCCTGCGCGCCCCCGATGCCATACTGGATTACGCGGATCTGTTAATGGCTGATTGTGTCTGTCTGTCTGTGTTTCTCTGCCCGGCCTGCTTGTGGACTAATTACCTTGGCCCGGCGCTAATGAGTAGCGGCTGCTCTTCATTCTGCCGTCTTTGCAGTGCCTTTCATTGCGGTGAACGGAACAGTTTGGAAAAAGAGCACAAACGGAGGCAAAAGTCAGCCATGGTAAATATGACTTACTTTCACATTCAAATCGGAGTATTAAGATGTTTAAGTTTTAGGCTTTGCTTGAGGTGAATCGCTCAGGGTAAAAGTTAAAAAGTGCACGGCAGGCATTGTGTCGTCATCATTGATCTGTTTGATTAAAACGAGAGTTTTACTCTTTTTTTTTTCTTTTTGCTGTTTATACGACTGATTTTTCGACACCTTAACCGTTAAACTTTTAAATCACTTCGAAGTTGTAAGACGTTACGTTGTACATTAAATGCCTGTCTCGATTGCCTCACTCGTGATCTGTATCACGCCAATCAATTAACGGAGCTTGATAAATTTCAATGGCGAAATACGATCGGCAATTTCTACCTTTCCATAATTACATGTTCGAGTCTGTCTATACGTGATTATTTTAAAACTACCAAGAAAAAGAAAACATGCAAGAATTAGCGATTTCCAATAAACCGAACGAAAAATGAAGCGCGACTTTTCTTTACCCGGGTATTTGCTATGCTGTCAGTTTGCGTGAAATGCTCCTGAGCTCACAGACTAATTCTGAAAGATAAGCCCCGTCACCTTTGGAACATGTGAAATGATTTCAGATTCTAGTTATCCCGAGCGCGTTAGCTTCTTCCTGATTTTCAGAACTATTCGATCTGAGGAGCAGAAAGAGTTAGAAGTTGGAGCCTTACTTCATCTTGTCTTTACGGAAAGGGGTGTGGCTATCCGCGCAATTACAACTACGTCACCTGATTGGCCTCTACGTCTTTCCGCTTAGAATGCAAACTTTGGCGCTCTAAATTAAGGAGCAATTTGGGCAGTCATTGATCAATATCGTTTTAGAAACAAAATTAAAAAATCACTTTCAAAATACTATGAAAAATTGACAAGGTCTGTCCAGATATGATTAAAAAGAATTTTGTGAAAATGAGAAAAATTGAACTAGTTTGCTTTTGTGTTTTTTATATAAAAAAAAGTTTGTTAGATCAAAAATATTAATATAAAAAAAATTTTTTTTTTCTTTCAAGTAATGTTTTTAACAATGGGTGACATGCAGAATAAGTGCATTGGCGGTCCTAAATTTTCCCTGCTGTGTGTGTGTGTGTGTGTGTGTGCCCTGCAGTGGGCTGGTTCCTTATCCGGGGATTTGTTCCTACCTTGCACCCTGTGTTGTCTGGGATTGGCTCCAGCAGACCCCCGTGACCCTGTGTTAGGATATAGAGCGTTGGATCATGACTGACTGACTAGGTACCACCAGGTGGCGTTTACTCTGTAGAGGCGCACAGCTCAACTCGGGTCAAGCTGGAATCGTTGCATCTGAAGAGAACATCAAGCGAATGGCCATTGAATGGTCAAGACCTTCCATCGCCCGGATATAACACGGATAATGAAATCTTCTCGTATTCATTATTCCTATTTGTCACGGGCAACTATAACATTTACATTTACATCATTTAGCAGACGCTCTTATCCAGAGCGACTTACAACAGTGTAACATCTACATATATATTCCTTAAGTGTACACAATTTGTGTTATTTCTTCATGGATTTCTTCATTGTTACTGTTTAATAGTATCTTCTTCTAATAAGTTTGACTTTCATGTATTATTTGGTGTTTTAAAGTGCGATATTGGTTTGTATCCTCTGTTGTTAATGTCATATTATTCCTATCTGAATATGTGTGAAGCGCTTTGGGGATGAGAAAAGCTCTATATAAAGCAGTGGTTCTCAAACCGTGGGGCGTGAAGATGTGAAATCAAGAATCGAAAATATGAAAAATACATCTATTGAAACCAAAACAAATTAACTTAAACTACGTTCTGATACTAGAAAAATAAATATAGTTAGATAGATGTTGATAAAAGTTAAGTAGGTATAATAAAATATGCATCTATGATATATCATTAATTTTAAAAGAACAAATTGGCATTAGTGGGCTCCTTTCAAAAAAACGTTAGGGGTTGGGGCGATTAAAACTGTTATGAAAACTCGGGTCGCAAATACTTAAAGATTGAGAAACGTTTATATAAAGTACCCCTAATACATCCACAAGGTCAAATCATACAATTATTTCCCATACTTTAAATGTTTTTTTGTGTTTATTTTTAAAATAGATTTCCAACTTTGTTTGAATTTCCTAATTTAAAAGAAAGATACGCAACAAAGACAATCAACATCTGTAAAATCCGTTCATATTGCACTGATCTGTGAATTAAGTGTAAATCCTCCTGCACTGTTCGGCGCATTGGGCCGCAAGTCGCCCCCAGTGTGATCGGCCCTGCGCGGCGTTCTCTGCCTCGTCCAATGAAACATCAATGGTATGCAAGTCATCTGTGAATGTCCTCCGCCACGTGGTTTTTGTTTTTTGACTGTCCCCGCTTCCACTTCCCTTGGGCTGGATTTCACAGCATGACCACCTTCGGTATTCAGTTCCGTTGCATCTTCGGAACGTGTCCAGCGAATTGGAATCTTCGTTCAATGACCACAGCAGAGAACGGGGTGCGAGTCCATTCGGCTATGTACCTTTGCATTTGTTATTCAATCACGACAGGTGGCTTTTAAGATGTGCTGCAAGCACCATTGTTGGAAAATGTTGAGTTTTCAGGCTATGGTCTTCATCATTTTTTTTTTTATGTCTCGCAAGCATAGATGGTGGTCGGAATGACAATTGAGGAGAAAAGCTGGTTCTTAGTAGGCAGAGATAGTGAAGGGGTCCCCAAGACAGGACAGAACTGCTGAAAAGCTGCGGTTGCTTTTCCAATTTGACAAGTCGCATCACGCTTGATGCCACCATTGGAGGCAATGACACTCCCAAGGTACTTCTGTGAATACAGGTGCTGGTCATAAAATTAGAATATCATGACAAAGTTGATTTATTTCAGTAATTCCATTCAAAAAGTGAAACTTGTATATTAGACTCATTCATTACACACAGACTGATGTATTTCAAATGTTTATTTCTTTTAATGTTGATGATTATAACTGACAACTAATGAAAGTCCCAAATTCAGTATCTCGGAAAATTCGAATATTATGAAAAGGTTCAATATTGAAGACACCTGGTGCCACACTCTAATCAGCTAATTAACTCAAAAGCCTTTAAATGGTCTCTCAGTCGAGTTCTGTAGGCTACACAATCATGGGGAAGACTGCTGACTTGACAGTTGTCCAAAAGACGACCACTGACACCTTGCACAAGGAGGGCAAGACACAAAAGGTCATTGCTAAAGAGGCTGGCTGTTCACAGAGCTCTGTGTCCAAGCACATTAATAGAGAGGCGAAGGGAAGGACAAGATGTGGTAGAAAAAAGTGGACAAGCAATAGGGATAACCGCACCCTGGAGAGGATTGGGAAACAAAAATGTGGGGGAGATTCACAAAGAGTGGACTGCAGCTGGAGTCAGAGCTTCAAGAACCACCAGGCACAGACGTATGCAAGACATGGGTTTCAGCCACTCTTGAACAAGAGACAGCATCAGAAGTGTCTCGCTTTTGGACTGCTGCTGAGTGGTCCAAAGTTATGTTCTCTGATGAAAGTAAATTTTGCATTTCCTTTGGAAATCAAGGTCCCAGAGTCTGGAGGAAGAGAGGAGAGGCACAGAATCCACGTTGTGTGAGGTCCAGTGTAAAGTTTCCACAGTCCGTGATGGTTTGGGGTGCCATGTCATCTGCTGATGTTGGTCCATTGCGTTTTCTGAGGTCCAAGGTCAACACAGCCGTCTACCAGGAAGTTTTAGAGCACTTCATGCTTCCTGCTGCTGACAAACTTTATGGAGATGCAGATTTCATTTTCCAACAGGACCTGGCACCTGCACACAGTGCCAAAGTTACCAGTACCTGGTTTAAGGACCATGGTATCCCTGTTCTTGATTGGCCAGCAAACTCGCCTGACCTTAACCCCATAGAAAATCTATGGGGTATTGTGAAGAGGAAGATGCAATACGCCAGACCCAACAATTCAGAAGAGCTGAAGGTCACTATCAGAGCAACATGGGCTCTCATAACACCTGAGCAGTGCCACAGACTGATCGACTCCATGCCACGCCGCATTGCTGCAGTAATCCAGGCCAAAGGAGCCCCAACTACATATTGAGTGCTGTACATGCTCATACTTTTCATGTTCATACCTTTCAGTTGGCCAACATTTCTAAAAATCCTTTTTTTGCATTGGTCTTAATTGATATTCTAATTTTCCGAGATACTGAATTTGGGACTTTCATTAGTTGTCAGTTATAATCATCAACATTAAAAGAAATAAACATTTGAAATACATCAGTCTGTATGTAATGAATGAATCTAATATACAAGTTTCACTTTCTGAATGGAACTACTGAAATAAATCAACTTTGTCATGATATTCTAATTTTATGACCAGCACTGTATGTGAGTGTCAATAAAACAGGGAAGATACCGAGATTTATAAGACCCGCCGTACACACATTTCTACACAGTTTAACATTTTATAAATCACAATTTCACTTTCAGAAGTGAGGATGTGTCGCATCATTGAATGGTGACTCGCGATTGTAATTTGTTGAGTTTGTGGCCGTTTTTAACTCGGATTTCTTGCTGTTTGTGTTCGTGTCCTGTTTAATTACAGTACTTTGTTTGTTTGGCATTGCTGTTTCGATTATTTTAGTTCTTTCGGCATTAGATCCTGGGGCAGCTCCAGCATAGGCCCAGGTGGGTCTAGGCCTACCCACATTTCTTCAATGATCCACTTTGTAGCTTCATTTTTTATTTATTTTGTCTCAAAATGAAAATTAGCCTCTACTGCAGCGTTTCTCAACCTTTAAGTATTTGTGACCTGAGTTTTCATAATAGTTTTAATCGTGCCCCGCTAACGTTTTTTTGAAACCCTAATAAAATTTATTCCTATATTTTTTGCTGTCAATGCACCGTTACAAGTTTAAAATTTCCCTACGAATTGTGAAATTACGCCACATATGGCAACATTTGCGCCCCCTTTTTTGTTACTTCACGTCCCCCTCAGTTTGAGAACCGCTGCTCTACTGTATGCATCTCCCTTGATTGGAATATCAGTTATTATACGCTTGCACCGCCACATCACCTGTGCTAACTTTATCACTGGAGACGTTTAACTTAAGTATTTGGAAAGCACATATATGGGTGGTAATTATGATGCCTGCATGACAAGGTTTAGAAAATACAATCGACTTGCCAATAACAGCAACTCAAAACAAGTAAAATTACAGGAGGTTATCCATTAATAACTTACTGAAGTTACTTCAATTCCATTGAGCCCCAACAAATTAATTTGTATGCTTCACTGAAAAGAGCCATTGAAAAAGAATAAATCATTGATGAATCGCATATCACTAGTTGGGCTTGTTGAAGGGACGTGTAAATGATGTCTCGATAAGCAGCCATTTTAGGTTTTTATTAGCGAACGGAAATAAACAGTGGCAGATCACTGGGGCCCATGCCCAGCTGGGATGCCCCTTCAGTATATGTTCCGGGGGAGAAACCTTGTGCTATTCAATACCTACCCCTAGACGCTAGATGGCAACCCCCCTGGGTTGCAGCAGTGCCTTGGACTCCCACAGGGCTTCATGGGAGTTGGAGTTTGGCGCAGCCCTATTGGGTCCCGCAGGCACCGCCAGGGGGTGCTGAAGCTGGCGCTCCTGAGCCCTTATGGGCAATGTATTCACCACATCCGGAAGTGCAGCTGAAACTTGACAATCAAGCACCTGGCACACTTCTGGGTGCCTTATTAAAAAGGATCTGGCGGCCACTACACGAGGAGCCGGTGTCCGGAGGAGGGAGACCAAGCTTCCAAGGAGGAGTGGAGGACTTAAGAGTTTATTTGGTGTTTGTGCTTTTGCGGGACTGTGTTGTGGCTGAGGGGAAGATGTGGCCCCCAGCTGAAGAAGAAAATAAAATCCTTTTTGGTTTATTTTAATGTGCCTCTGTTGTCGGTCTGTGTCTGGTCGGGCGCGTATATAGCGCCTTCATCACAACAGAAGTACAGAATGTACCAGAGTCTGAAAATTTTTGTGATGCCCCAATGGCGAATAAAAAAACCCCACTGCTAGCTGTGATCACTTTAGCAATGGGTTTCCTATCAATGCTATTACTGAGAGTGTGCTGGAAGATTTACAACCACCAAGCCGGAAAATGTCAAAGGACCGGCCAGGTGACGGATTTGTTGGATATTCACAACCCAACAACTCAATCGCTTTTTTAAAGTTTGCTGATTCTGCTACAGCTTTGTGGATCATTGATACAAGAGATAACACTCTGTGGGTGGAATACGGGCTATCAAAAGATGCAGTTTTTGGCATTTTTGTACTAATCTATTTGAGGAGAGATTCATTTGTGTATTCAGAGACTAGAAACGTGCATATCCAGTGTGTGTGCAAACTGCAAGGGATGACAAAGCAGTAATCTTACTAGCCACAGTCCCTATCAGAGACCAATAATAGGAAATCTTGCTGTTCCGTCTCTTGCCCTACATGTACCTTCGACACCTCTCCTCTGCGTTTACGGGTATTTGAACCTCTCTTGACTGGCAGCCCGTCTCTCGAAAAGCCTGCCGCTCAGACTCCGTCATTATTTTCATGGTGACTCTCTTGGCGTGCCTCATACGCCTTTACTCCTCCTCATGCGTCTCATGTTGGCTTTGGTGACGCAACAAAAGAGGAAGTGCTAAACTGACCAATCGGATTGCTCGGATGGACTGGACACACCGACCTTTTAGTGTTTTATTATATAGTAGATTCTGGTCAAAAGTATAACTAATTGTAATGGTTTGCTTTGCGTATTATCAAAGGGTAGGCAGTCAAAATACTTCACTATTTGTCAGTGGGTTTAAAAACATGCAAACAGAAAAACGTTCAAACTAGACATGCAAATAAAAAAGAAAATAAGTTTGTATGATTGGACTGCTAATCCCCCCCCCCCCCCCCGAAATGAATGTATATTTAAGTGTAATAAAAATAACATTAGACCCCCCCCCCGTGACAAATTTAGGCCCATCCTAATATGAAATGCTGGTGCCGTTCCTGATGAGACCTTCGCCTTTTCAAACTTCCTTTTCTCTCCTCTCTCGGTCCAACACTTTTCCAGTTCTTATTGCCAAGGCTTTCGGAAAACATGAAAAAAGGTCTACCTCTGTGAGGGTGGGATAGAAGTTCTCTAAATATAAACTTGGTGGGGGGGGGGGGGAGTTCCTGAAGTTGGTAGAAATTTTGTATTCCTCCTTGACTCCTTAATGCCATCCGTGACCTGTACATCGGTAGACACACAGCACGTATGGTAAATCGGAGATCTTCTGTTCATTGATCTCAGGTGTAGATGATGATAAATAGCTGGATGATTATTTTGCTGTTTTATCTTTTCAGTTTGAAACAATTTTGGAAGATTTTTCTTTTGAGAAAATTGCCGAAGCGCTCCAGCAGGATAAGGCTTGCAAGACCACAACAAACCGGTTGGATAAACTGGCCAACAAGGTGTGTACTCGTCAAATGTATGCCTGTGATTTCAGCCCATTTGGTTCCTTATGTACAACAGTTGGGATTTATTTCATTCAGTTCCTTTAATAGCAATGGACTATCACAAAGTAAAGCATTTCCCAAATTTGCAAAATTGATCAAACTCCTTTTAATCCTACGCCAAAGAGTGGGACCGAAATTCTATCACTCTCTGAAGTTTTTCATCCCTTTACAGGCCCAGTGGTTTAGGGTTACCCCCTCTTCTAAAGGACATGTTTTTTGAGTATTTTGAGATTTTTAAACTTTTTAAAGACCTGAACCCCATCTATGGTGACTGCAGGCTGGACAGCCTGCCTTTTGAGTTTGGGTGAAGCCTGCCTGGGGTGAGGCCTTTTCTTTTTTTTTTCCTCCTGACACAGACCTACTGATTCTGTTGTCTGGATTTGTTAGTTTTGTGGCCTGTGCTTCTTCTTTTTGCCATTTTTGAGTTGCTGCATCGGAACAGAATGAAGGTACAGGTTTGAATATGAACTTCTTGTTTAACCCTTAAACTGCCACATACTTTTAGGGGGTGCGGACATTAGGGTCTCTGTTGCCCCGTGAACCCAACAGACAGATACTCCGGACACAAGGTTAAAGGCTTTAAGCAGAATTTTTTCTTTTTTTCTTTGCAATAGTGCCTCCAAAACACCACATCTACCAACTCACAATAAATCAATACAATAACCACAATAATTCTCCTCCTCTCCCCCTAGCAGCTCTGTCACACTCCCTCCCATAGTCCTTTATATAGTTCTTGACCCAGAAGTGCTTCTCCTCTTCTGTTCACATGACTTGTCAGCACTTCCGGGTCAGATGGAGAATTACATTTTTCTTCAGCCCGGAAGTACTTCTGTCCTTCCGTCCCCGTGACTTGGGAGTACATCCGGGATATATGGGAAATAGAAATCCCCGTGTCTCCCTGCAGCATCACCTGGTGGCACCCACGGTACCCAGCGGGGCTGTGAAGCCGAAGTCCACCTCCCATAGTGCCCTGCGGGTATCCGGGGCACCGCTAAGCTGCAGGGACAGTGCCATTGAGTGTCCTGGGTGTGTCGGCCGGGTTGAGCTGTCGGCCGTCCATCACAGGGGTTAATGCACCCCTGGACTCCAAATACTTTTTTGCTGCACTTTTTAAGTAAAAGTCACAATTCACCAAAGAATATGTGAAATTTTAATGGAACACATTTTTTTTCATGCAAAGAGCATCACAATTATTGCAACAGTGATCATGTTACACACTGCCAATGAACTGTTGCAGTAGTATTTTTAATAGTTTTTACAATCTATTATTATATGTACAAGGTGCATCTGACACCATTGATGAAATTCAGTAAATCACAGAGCCAACTGCACTTGAACTGGATGCACGCAAGAACGCACAGAGGTAAGCGCTGATGCTGGCAGGCTATTCTAGTGCAGCAGCTGAATCCCAGGGACAGTGAGGCTGCAGTTCTGTTCGGGGCCGGCGGTGGTCATGAGCTGGCTGCTCAACGATTATATGGCACTGACTGATCAGCTCTGGCTTGCTGACAAATTGTACTGAGACGTGACTATAGCTGGTTGCGGCATTCAATGAATATATGTCGCTGGATATACTCGGCCCCAAACAGCCCTGGGAAACAACTTTAGCCAGTTGTGGAGTTCAATGAATGTGCATTGCCCAATGTATGTCGTCGAATACACTCGGCTCCAGCGTGCTGGCAAATTGTGTTGGGAATTGACTATAGCCAGTTCTGGCGGTTTAAGGGTTAAGGTCCATGATCTGCAATTCATATCGTATGCATTTATCCAAAAGTCCAAATTATCCTTCCTATTCCAGTACCATTTCACTATGTGATATTGTGCACAAAATAAAGTTGTCTGCTTAGTCAAGATTTTTAAGTAAAATTGATGTGTCCCAAAAGCTACCATATTGATTTTCCTACAAAGCCTTTAAACATGTTTACCTCCACCCTTTCTTTCAACTCTGTTTCTGTGTTATGATTTCAGGAGCTGGATAAAAATGACTTCAAGAACGTGTCCCTCATCCTTAAAGGTGTCATTTACTTGTGTACAACGGGCACACCGGATGTCCTGCAGTCCCTAATTCAGCAGGGACTTGTCATCAAGATAAGTATGCCATCTAAACATTTTCCTAATGGACGTTCTCATTCTGCGGAGAATCCCTGCAGCACAAGGTGAAAGGTTAACTCCTTTGCAATAAATTTGATGAAATATGAAGTTGCAATTGAATTGTGAGCATATGTTAGCTACCTGGACTGGCTGTTGAAAGCATAGGGTGTGGAACCTTGGGGGCTATTATTAATGTTTTTATTAGTAATGACTAGTTGGGGTACCCACCTGAGACCGGTTGAAATCTAAGGAATTAACGCAGATCTTGGTGTTAACGTTTGCACTGCACCATCTGTTGGAATGTGCTTTGTATTGCATGTAGTAATTAAATGCATTTCATTGTCATGCTGACAGGTGGCACATCACACACATTTGTTGTAATAAGTAGCCTCACAGGGCATCATCATAGAGTACTGTAAGGTGACACATTAGGCATGAATATTCAGGGTGGGCCCACATGGACTGGGCAGAGAGAGAGGGTGCAGAGATGTCCTTGGATTTTCAGAACATCAATTTATTTGTATAGAAATTTTTTATATGAAACAAAAATAAGATTAGGCAATACTAAGTGACAAAGAATAAAGTATGGTCAGATGGCCGAGAGAGAGAAACAGAACAAAATCTGCAGGGGTTCCAAGGCCAAGAGACTGCCAAGCCCCACCTGGGCATTCTACCTAACATAAATGATCTAAATCAGTCCTAATGGTTTTTAGGCTTCACATGAAAGAACTTGAAGAAGGTGAATCATCCTAAGTGCAGAGGGTACGGATGTGTGTGTGTGTGAAAAGAGAGTGAGAGTGAGGATCAAACCTTTAAAGAGCAGCACTAACAAGACCCCGCTCCTCTACAGGAGTCCATTTCCTTGGGTATGTGGCTGTCGGACAAGTCTCGAGAAAGATTCTGGTTAGGATCGGCTCCCAGAGTTGAGAAAAGTGAGTGCTTATGGTGCTGTGTCAGAGGGGAAAAAAAGGAGCTGAATGGACAAAGATGTCAAAGGATGGTTGTAGTGGAGTCAGCGTTGCTGGAGGATGACTGAGGAAGGAGATGGCCTCCAGTAAACCTCCTGTGAGGGAGTACGACCCTGAATTTACACTGTAAAATTGCACTAAATGAACATTAATATTTTATTATACACTATAACCACTAAACCATTGTCTAAAAAGTTATGTCAACATCGTCATCCTTATCACTGAGCCGTGTGAAGTCGCCACACTGACTGCCAACTAATGAAATGCCGCCATTGTTCTCCGCTTTTGGCAGCTTGTTTTGAAGCTTCAAGAGATGATCCAAGGAAGGCCAATTCCGCTTGTATGATGTCATCCCAGTGAGTTTGTGGTCTGACTGGTTTCCTCCTCTCGTCCGTCAGCTTCCACTACATTAGTTGCCATTGTATTGTGGTGTTATCCGTCCACAGTAAATGGTGCAGCCTCTGTAAGCGCATCTGCTTCTGGTTCAGCTGTTCTTGTGCACACCTCAGTATTCGTAATTTTCATTGTCCGGTTAATCCTGAGGATTCGCCGTAGATATTGCCAGTCAAATGCATCTGTTTGACATTCTGTGACTTTTGAGATTGACCGCCGTAGCTCTGTACTGAGACCACAAGTGCATTATAGAGCCGTAATTTTGTGATGGACAGCTGTGTCGTGATCTTTCCAGATTTTATCCATCATACCAAAGGTGGCAGTGGCAACACTGTCCAATCTGATAGTCCCTTCTTTTAGTATTGACACGTACGAACCGAGATGTTTGAAGTTCTGTACAATTTCAACAATCTTGCCCTCGCGTAGGGGTAACTTCATGGTGCTTACATTGTCACACAGTTGGTTGATGAGCATAACTTTGGTTTTGTTGTAGTTGATACTTCAACCCAACTGCAGCTCTAACATCTTGGAGATGCTCGGTGGCAATGGTTACGATTTGGAATATAAGATGACAAACACTCTGATATATAAGATGGAGCGAGATTATTGAAGGCTTTGTAAACCATAAGCAGAATTTTTAAAGTCAATTCTGAATGACACAGGTAACCAGTGTAGTGACGCTAAGACTGGGGTGATGTGCTCGGATTTTCTTTTCATAGTTAAGATTCTAGCAGCTGTATTCTGCACTCGCTGCAATCGAATGATGTCTTTTTTGGGTGGTCCTGAGAGGAGTGCATTACAGTAATCTAGTCTACTGAAAACAAAAGCGTGAACTCATTTCTCCGCATCTTCCAATAATATGAGGTCTAACTTTTGTTATATTTCTTAAGTGAAAAAATGCTGTCCTAGTAATCTGATTAATAAGTGATTTAAAATTCAGGTTAGTCAACAGTTACCCCTAAATTCTTTACCTCTGTCTTGACTTTTAAGCCTAGTGGGTCAAGTTTATTTCTAATAACCTCATTATAACCATTACTGCCAATCACATATTATGGAATATTGGAAGAAATGGATTATAACAATTAAGTTGCACTGGCTTTGACAATGTTAACATCACCTTGAGTTTTTGAGGCGAGTTTACTACTTTTTTTTTTTTTTTTTTTTTTTTTTTTTTTTTTGCACAACAGCACCCTCTGCTGGATGATGAGTGGCAGCGCCACACCTGCTCATGATTGAGACTTTGTTGGAGCTGCAGATCAAAGCACACTAGAAAGATGATTGTAGAGAAACATACCGGATAACGCACAATTTGATCTTACAACATAGTTTGTGTATTATAGCAGTAAATGGTTGATAAAATGAAGTGTATCAAAGTGTTAGTTCACCCATTAAGTTTTTGTATTTGCGACTCTTCCCCCAATGTTTGTAGTGATGACTGAGAAAAATGATAATCTCACGTTTTCACAGAGAGAGCGGAGATCACAAAATTTTTCACACCATGGGTCTGAATGGAGACCCAAATGGAACAACATCTAGACGTTAATGAAAAAACCTCCAGCTGCGTTTGTTGCGTAATTAAAGTGTCAGGTATCCAGTTGTGTAGTAATAATAATAATCGTCATCTTTACATTTATATAGCGCTTTTCATAATGAGCGGGGAGCCACTTCAACCACCAATAATGTGTAGAATACGCCACTGTTTCTCAACCTTTAAGTATTTGCGACCCAAATTTTCATAAGTTTTAATCGCGCCCCCCTAACATTCTTTTGAATAGAGCCCACTAATACCAATTTGTTCTTTTGTAATTAATGATATATCATAGATGCATATTTTATTATACCTACTTAACTTTTATCGACATTTATCTAACTCTGTATTTTTTTTTCTAGTATCAGAATCTAGTTTAAGTTAATTTTGTTTTGGTTTCAATAGATGGATTTTTCATATTTTCGATTGTTTTCTTTTTTTCACATCTTCGCGCCCCCCAGATTGAGAACAGCTGGAATACGCGATGGCAGCCATTTTTTTTAAATTTTTTTTTTTTGCCGCCAGTAAGCTCACCACACGTTACCAGTTAGGCGGTGAAGGGGTGAGAGATACTTAACCAATTACAGACTGGGGATGATTAGGGGGCCAGAGTGACCAGACCATGGTGGGCAATTTAGCCTGGACGTTGGGATACACTCTATTATTTTTACGAAGGTTGCTCAGGGATCTTTTAGGACCACAGTTTTTTAATCATCCAAAGGATGGCGCCATCTTTACAGCACAGTGTCCCCGTCATTCCACTGGGGCATTGGGATCCACATTCAGACCACGGGGCAAGTGCTCCCTGCTAGTCTTGCCAACACCTTTTCCAGCAGCAAACCAAGCTTTATTTTATTTTTTGGCATGTTCTTCATCATTTTACAAAATCTAAAACACATTTTGGGGGGGCCATCTTGAGTCCTCAGTTCTGAGTTTTAGTTTTCTGAATTAAAGATTACTTTTTGTTTCTCTGGTTTTTGATGGCTTGACTTGAATTTATGACTTTTTGTTGTTGTCTTGTGATTTGGCTTTGGTAACTGTGTGGCTGACTTCTCGGTTTCCTACTATTTTCTTTTTGGTTTTGACTTCACCGTTGTCTCCTGGTGACCACTCAGATATTCCCGCTAGCTTGCCCAGCATAATGCCCCCCTCGTCTCTTATCTTTTTGATGTGTGGTGAGTATTTTCCTCTGGTCTTACCCAAATTCTGTTTGTGGTATGAGTGTGTCTTTGTGTTTTTTCATTTTTAGTTCATTTCTACCTTCCTTGTCTGTTTAAGTTTATTCTCTTGTCAGAAGTGTTGTGCCTGTCCCTTTTTCCACCAGTTTATAATGAGGGTCTTCGGGTGTGACCTGTAGGTGACGTGTATTCCCCCTCTCTGACTGCCTCCGCTCTTTCCTCAGATGAAGTTAGTTTCTCCATTGCTATTGCTGTTTGACTCCCCTTTTGTGTTTCCCGTTCTTCCCTACGAGTTTTCGTTGGTCTTTTGATTTCACACCTTCTAGATCTTCACCTTTTTGCTGTTTTCTCTTTTGTTTCTGTGTACTTCACTCACTTACTTTTGGATTGCCTGCCTTTGTTTTAATATTTAGGCTACCTGTTTGTAAATCTTTCTTTTTGTGATTGCTGTGCTTTGACACTTTCCTAGATGGTCTGCAGGCCTGATCGTGCTTAGCTTCAGGTGGATGACCTGTTCAGAAGTGCATGTGATATGGCTGCTGGCATAATGGCAAAGATCCAAAAATGTTTATTTAACAACTAGCTACGTTACCAGTCAAAGACTGGTAAGAAAATAAATTTAAAAATATTTGATATCTCCTGCCTCGCGTGTACCCTCGGTGTTTCTCCTACACCAGGGGTGGCGAACTCCAGGCCTCGAGTGCCGCAGTGGCTGCAGGTTTTCATTCTTACCATCTTGTTAATTAGTGACCAGTTTTTGCTGCTGCTGATTACTTCTTTTAATTAAGATGACCCGGACACAGACAGGCGAACACATTCAAGTCACCCAACACACGTTTATTGTGACAATCCATATTTACAGTAAAGTGTCACACAAACCCCAAAGTCCCCAAAGTCCCCAAAAGTCCTGGCCACCATCAAATGCCTCACTTCTTCAGGCCGCCTCCTTGCCTCCTCCAAGACCTCGTCCTTCTTCCACCTGACTCAAGCCCCTGAATGGAGGGAGGCGGCCCCTGTTATCCACATCCAGATGTGCTCCAGGTGTCCCTGATCCTCTCCCCAAGCACTTCCGGGAGGATGTTATGTGACGTTTTGACTCACAGATGACGTGAGCAAAGCTCAGTTGTTTCCATATTTCTGTTGTGTGAGCCCTGAAGGAAAATGGACTTACCACAGTAATTAAAGATGGCAATAACAACACACATAAACACAAAAACACACAGAAACATAAGGAAATCTGAATTGGGCATTGTGGAGAGCAGCCCGGACACAGACAGGCAGACACCGATGGTTCAAAACCACACACACGTTTATTATACGTAATTCAACTGTATACAAAGTACCACACACAACCCAGTGCCCCTGCACCACACACCCTCAAGTCCGGGCCTCAATCAAAGCATCTCTTCGCCGCCACCACTCCTCTCCTCCAAGCTCTGTCCTCTTCCACCCAACTCCAGCTTACGAATCGAGGGAGGCGGCCCCTTTTATGTCCTCCCGGACGTGCGCCAGGTGCTGCAAGGAAGCTCCAAGTGTGGCAGAAGTGCTGACATCCAGGGCTTTTCAGGTATCTGGGCGCCCCCTGGCGGTGACCACGGGCCCCTACAGGGTTGAGCTTCAAAGCTCTGTACCCATGGTCCCCATAGCTGCCAGGGTGGTCGCCCTCACGTGGTCTGGGGGAGGCGTAAGCCCTCCTCCAGACCTTTGGGGCGTCCCGGCTGGGTCACCAGCCACCTGCGACACTTGAGTCCGGCCCCATAGTTGTCTCTTTTTCTTTAATTAGCAGCTAAACAATAATGAGACACAAAACAAGCCACCACATGACCAGCTCCCCTGTGCCCATCACACAATATCTGAAATTAAAGAGAGGTGATGGTCTCGGTAAGGTTGATCTCTCAGGTCACCAAAACATTTTGACATTGGTGCTCTTAGAAAGAACAGAAACACTACAGTCATGGAAATGTGTGCTGTGGCAGAATGAGAGCAGCAACAACCATGGAATTAAATAACAGGTTAAAATAACAACGAGAATTGGCTTCTCATTAAGAAAGTGATTGGTTGGAGTTTGAAGCCCCAGTTTAGCTGGTCGTCTGTTAGCTCGTTTCACATCTCCTTTCTGCTTGGCTGTCATTTAATGAAGAAAGGAAAATCAATTCAGAGGGCTGAACTCTTCTAACAGTGATGGGGAAAAAGTGAATTAGCAGTGAAAACTGGTCACTGATTAAGAAAAGGGTCTGAATGAAAACCTGCAGCCACTGCGGCACCTCCAGGCCTGGAGTTCACCACCCCTGTCCTATACCTTTCCTCTGTACCCTCGTGTGTCAGAAGCATCAGCAGGCATGAGATATTCAATCAGTCCCATCCCATTAAAGCCCACTCCTCTGGCTCTGTCATTTAGAGATGCGTTGTTTGCTTTCTGTTTGTTTTTTGACTGTCTCCAATGGTAGATGGACTCCATTACCCAGTGTGAAAACATCACTCGTAATCTTGCAAATACTTCCGCGTCTCTGAAGGAGAGACTCGGCGTTCCTCCTCCGCCCTTCCTTGCCATTCTTGTGTGTCTGAACTTCTCCTGCCTGGCACTTCCTTCTCTCAAATCCTTTTGAATGAGCAGTGAAAGTCAAAGTTGACCAATCAGATTGTTCAGACACACACACATATTTACATTAACACAGTAGATATTTTGGCAGAATTTCTGGAAAATTCTGTCTTGCAAGACAAGCGGGATTCGATCGAGATGAGACTTTCGAATTGTTGCCCTGCCCACCAGCATCTAAACACTGTAAGCAATGCGTTTTCAGCAAAAATTGGAGACTCGATGGTAGTCTAACTTCAGACGTTGGCTGTATGACATCTCGATGTGGCAAACCCAAATGGCTCACTTGATCCAATGTCGCTGGGTTTCTTGAGTTGAGCATCAAGACCTGACTTGACGATGCCACAGGTTAACTTTCAAAGCGGACTAGATGAATTTGAATAACAGTAGAACTGAGACAAAATGGATGGCTACAATCTTTATAGAATGAGAAATAATCCAGATTTGTTGTGCTCAACATTTTCTTTGTATCCGTTTTTAGTTGTATTTTACGCAGTGCCAGATAATTCTTTTTAAAGAGAGTTGTCTATGGTGGCCTTTGACATTTGCTCAGTACTGTACCCTCGTTAATTACAGAGTGGAAATGATTGTGACTATAAATCTTTTTTTAGAACATACTTTCATCTTTTTTTTTCTCTCCTCACATGGTTATGTGGTTTGAGAGAGCCGTCGACTTTTTAAAGTCTGAAGAGCTCAAGACGAATGTTGCTTTGCCTCAGCTGATTGAAGTGTTCTACGATTTTGCCTTGGTGAGGATGCTGGATGCTTCTTGTCACTACAGTACACGTATTTTACTCTACTTAACCTTTCTTTTTCTTTTTTCCTCCTCCATTGACGTTAGGAACTCTGTAAAGCTGATAATGAAGGTAAGCTGTTGTTTTGTTGCTTGTTTTAACTGGTAGTATGGTGCCCTCAAGCCCTGCCTCTTCACTATCGCATACTGACTATCAATATCCGCATAGGGAGATTAATCATCAGGGCATCTTGGGTTGTGTGCCCTGTAACCCTGGACAGCAGCAGGCCTTTTCATATCGTGAAGCAGGGATCACATGTTCAGATCTCCAAGGGGCCCCCAACTCCATTAAACAAAAAGTTAACATTGGGCTGAAAATCCCCAAAGGGGTTACACCTAATGAAACAAATGATCAGCCTTTATGTTCCTCAATGGGGAAGCTCACCTCCGTGAATGAGTGACCCCTGCTTGCCATGGTCTACAGGTGAACACACCGTCCGATCTCCTTGGAGAGCCCCGCAAGAATTCTCAAAATGAGTGGAAGCCACTCGGGGGGGGGGGGACTATGGTGGGGTCTTAATCTGGCCTTGCATCTACGTTTATCGTTTGATCACGATCTTCACTGGGAAATGTAAGAAAATGGCCTTTAAGAAAAACACTCCCTTGAAAGGTGCTGTGGAATAACACGGCCAACTCAATCTGCTTTGGGTGGGATGTTTGCCTCTGTCACCTCTTTTTTTTATATTTTTATATATATATATATATATATATATATTAAAAAGAGATATACGGCACGGTGGTGCAGTGGTAGCGCTGCTGCCTCGCAGTTAGGACACCCGGGTTCGCTTTCCGGGTCCTCCCTGCGTGGAGTTTGCATGTTCTCCCCGTGTCTGCGTGGGTTTCCTCCCACAGTCCAAAGACATGCAGGTTAGGTGGATTGGCGATTCTAAATTGGCCCTAGTGTGTGCTTGGTGTGTTTGTGTGTGTCCTGTGGTGGGTTGGCACCCTGCCCGGGATTGGTTCCTGCCTTGTGCCCTGTGTTGGCTGGGATTGGCTCCAGCAGACCCCCGTGACCCTGTGTTCGGATTCAGTGGGTTGGAAAATGGATGGATGGATGGATTGATAAAAAGAGATATAATGTATTTTTTTTTATTTGTGTTTATCATTCTCTAAGTTATGAATCTCTTTATTTGATATTTTGCATCATGTTCATCATTTTACAAAATCAAAAACTCATTTTGAGGGGGAATCCTGAGTCCTCAAATCTGACTTTTTTTTTTAGTTTTTTGAATAAAAGATTACTTTTGTGTTTTGATGGCTTGACTCAAATTTTTTACTTTAATTTTTGTCTTGTGATTTGGCCTTGCAAACTGTGTGGCAGACTTCTCGGCTTTCAATTATTTTTTTTGTCTAAATAGAAGTTACAGAGGGAAAAAAAACACATAAAATATATAA
Organism: Erpetoichthys calabaricus; assembly: GCF_900747795.2. NCBI lineage: Eukaryota > Metazoa > Chordata > Cladistia > Polypteriformes > Polypteridae > Erpetoichthys > Erpetoichthys calabaricus. The sequence goes on along the minus strand of NC_041399.2, from coordinate 215,131,273 downwards.
GACGAATCCCTCCATTACTAACTGTCCAGCACTCGAGAGTAACGGTTAAAAATCGTGGTCTCCCTGTGACTTTCTCGTATACTCAGAAATGGGGATGGATATTTGAAGAGAAAACAACAAGACAATGATTATATTTCTATATTATTTACATTAAAGAACTATCGACAACAAATCAAATTAATAATATATTGAACAATTATTGCAAAAGTAAAGTGGACTCTTCTAACCACTTCTGGTTAGCAGAAATAGCTCAAAAGTTGATAGAAATCTATGTTTTGTACCAAATACTTGTATGCTAAATTTGGTTAAACTAAATGAAGGCGTACTCAGGTTATCATGTTTATACACACAGACATAATTCCAAAAATGGTATTTTTTGGACTTGGGGAGGCATAAAACATAGAGATTCATCAAAATCTTGAGGTCAAATTTTTGAGCGATTACAGAACTTTCCCTACTAGAACGTAAATGTGACTCGGGGAGGTCTAAAAATGTCGAGATTCGTCAAAATCTTGAAGTAAAATTTTTGGACAATTAGGGGGCTTTGCCCCCTGCTCGCTTCACTCACCAACCCCCTGGGCCTGTGCTACACGCTAGACTCTTTGCTGTTCTGCCCGCTCTGAAGTCACATGTGATGAAGACCATGGAGCGGCTGCTGCTTCACCACCTGAGGCCACAGGTCCACCACGCCCTCAACCCTCTGCAGTTCGCATACCAGGAGAAGGTGGGAGCAGAGGATGCCATCATCTACATGCTACACCGATCCCTCTCCCACTTGGACAGAGGCAGTGGTGCTGTAAGAATTATGTTTCTAGACTTCTCTAGTGCCTTCAACACCATCCAACCTCTGCTCGTCAGGGACAAGCTGACAGAGATGGGAGTAGATTCATACCTGGTGGCATGGATCGTGGACTATCTTACAGACAGACCTCAGTATGTGCGTCTCGGGAACTGCAGGTCTGACATTGTGGTCAGCAACACAGGAGCGCCACAGGGGACTGTACTTTCTCCGGTCCTGTTCAGCCAACATACATCAGACTTCCAATACAACTCGGAGTCCTGCCACGTGCAAAAGTTCACTGACGACACTGCAATGGTGGGCTGCATCAGGAGTGGGCAAGAGGAGGAGTATAGGAACCTAATCAAGGACTTTGTTAAATGGTGCGACTCAAACCACCTACAACTGAACACCAGCAAAACAAAGGAGATGGTGGTGGATTTTAGGAGGACCAGGCCCCTCACGGACCCCGTGATCATCAGAGGTGACTTTGTGCAGAAGGTGCAGACCTATAAATACCTGGGAGTGCAGCTGGATGATAAATTGGACTGGACTGCCAATACTGATGCTCTGTGCAAGAGAGGACAGAGCCGACTATACTTCCTTAGAAGGCTGGCATCCTTCAACATCTGCAATAAGATGCTGCAGATGTTCTATCAGATGGTTGTGGCGAGCGCCCTCTTCTACGCGGTGGTGTGCTGGGGATGCAGCATAAAGAAGAGGGACGCCTCACACCTGGACAAACTGGTGAGGAAGGCAGCCTCTATTGTAGGCATGGAGCTGGACAGTTTGACATCTGTGGCAGAGCGATGGGCGCTGAGCAGACTCCTGTCAATCATGGAGAATCCACTGCATCCACTGAACAGGATCATCTCCAGACAGAGGAGCAGCTTCAGCGACGGACTGCTGTCACTGTCCTGCTCCACTGACAGACTGAGGAGATCGTTCCCCCTCCACACTATGAGACTCTTCAATTCCATCCGGGGGTGAGGGGCTAAACGTTAACATTATACAAAGTTATTGTCTGTTATACCTGCATTGTTATCACTCTTTAATTTAATATTGTTTTTAATCCCTATGCTGCTGCTGGAGTATGTGAATTTCCCCTTGGGATTAATAAAGTATCGATCGATTGATGCGGATATACAATTTAAGCAGGTTATTTTCATGGGAATTGTTACATATGCATAATAGAACTAATTTACATTACAGCGAGTAATTAACCATATTAAAAAATAGTAAAATGTAATACTTTGCAAGTAAATTATGTTTCATGTTGCGTTAGTGGTATTCGTTGCGTAATATGATTTTGTTCTGTTTGGCTTTGAAATTAACACGCAAATACTTTTTATACTTACACTTTTACTGTAAAACTTCAGTAAAAACATTTTTTTTTCAATTAATTTTTTGTCAGAATCGAAATTCAATGTGATATTATGTTTGGACTTTCATCGTGACAATGCAATGTATAACTGCCCGGGACTGAATTTAATTTCTTTCTCTCTATAAAATAAAATAAAACGACTTTTTTGAATGTTTGGCTCTGAGGTTTGTAAATGTCTTTGTGAAAGCTATTCTAACGGGAAACTGTAAACCTTTTAATGCGAATGTCATATCAAGATCTCCTTTGGTGTCTAATGTCATTAGTGAAGATGGACTACATTACCTTTCTTGGATACATCCTTCTGTCAACAGTAATTCGGCCGGTGGAGGACCAGACGTTGTTAACGGTTGTAGATATTATTCTTCATGATAGTCTATTGATACGTATTTAACCAATTTGCCGTGTAAACCGATCAACAATTTTAATTTGTTTGACTTCGATTCTCTGTGTTAGGATTGCCCGTGTACTCATTTTTACTGTTGATAATCTTTTGTGATGAAATTCTTCAATGAGATTTGGACATAATACCTCTTCATTAAATGGGAACTTAAAGTGAGGAAAATGTTAAAAATTTATAAGAGCTGAGAGAGCAGTAAGTGTGTCTGGCAAAAGCATTCACATGATTGGTGAGAGGCCTGTGGACGTGGTTGAGAGGAGGGCGGGACTTGAAAAAATCTCATGACCAAAGTCTCGTCTCGTGGGACTTGAAAAAATCTTTTCAAAATAGTCTCGTCGCAGGATTTTTTTTTTTTAATATTAGAGAGATTACAATAGTTTCCCTACTCTTCGTATACGAGAAAGTAAAAAAGGATGTTAGGATAACTAAAAGGCGTTAGAGGAGAAATATTGCAGAAAAGGTGAAAAGTGACACAAATATTCTTTCAACATTTTAGCATTAAAAGAACAGTCAAGGACACAGTAAAAAGAATATTAGGAATGGTAAAGGTGAGTGAGAACATGTGGAAAGTGAAACAGAATATGATTTGAACTTGTTTAAACTTCAATGAAGTTAACAAGAAGAAGCTGATACCTCCCAAAAGTAACCAGAACAACAAATGAGACAATTGGCTGTTTTCAACCTGTAGAAGAAGAAGAGTTGCTGAGATTAAATAAGCTGAAATCTAACAAGTTGGCATGACAAGGTAGCATTTATCGCCAAGAAGTTAAGGAGATTCGTGAGTGCCAATATTAACCCCTTGGCACATTTTTTCCAGGCATTTCTGCACACTTGGAAGGTCCTAAAGCAAATACCATCCAGTTGTATAAGAAGGATGATAATGCTGATCCAAGTAACTCTAGACCATTAAGCTTAATACGCACCACAAGTAAATTTGTGAGCACAATTGTTAAGGAAACGATCAAGCAGCATACATCTACATCAGGATGGGTTCAGATGGCGGAGGTTGTGTATCACGAATGATTTACGGAAATTTCGCCTCTCACATTTCGCCCCCATGATATTTCTCCCCCACCCCAATAACTTCTAACACCCACACCCAGACGTTTTGAGTGTTGGAAGTTTCTAGAAAAAATAAAGTGAATAATCGTTCTCGGCATTCAAAACTGACTTTCCTAATTTAAACATTTTTGTAGCAAAATGATAATGTTCGCAATAGTGCATCATTTAAATGAAACACTCTGCAAACCTATACAAATTTTTATTTCGATTAAACGAATCCAAACAATTTTACAAAAATTAATATCACATGCCATTGCGAAAAAACATATACGTGAAATACGATTATGGTTATCGTCTATCAATTTTCTTTTACCTCTAATTGATGAAATTCTTTCTGCCATCGTGAAATTTTATGAAGTTGATTTTAGGTTTAGTCACGATACAAAAATAACGATTTCAGTGAGAAAGTAATACACGATGCGGTGAATGGTGACGCAACAGTTTTGATATTGCTATGTCTGCGAGGTGTTGATGGTTCTTCAACATGGCCACGCACGGCCGATAATCAGGCGGCGAAAACCGTAAACGCATGTCTTGACAGCTGCAGTGCTGGCAAAAAAAAAACCACGTGAAATCCAGTACAGTCGTACAGTACTATATCGCATAACACGGATTAAATTTTAAGTACAATACTCGCCTATTATGGAGGTGATCACGCATACTATTTTCAGTGGAACACGTTGATCTGTGAGTCGTATAAGAACACTACCTTTGAACTTTTTTTATTTTCAATGTTGAGTAAGGTTTATTACATTTTTAATTGCAATTATAGATATTTACATTCATAATGGTTAACCCGGTACAACACCCTAGTACTATAGATATGTGCATAAATACTGGGGCAAAATATAGTGGTGGCGAAATGTGTATGTATGGGGGGTGAAAATTATCGGGGGCGAAATGTGGGGGGCAACTTATTCGTGATGGCGTCCGGATAATTCTATGAAGAAGCATAGGCGGAGTGGTGGCTCTGAGGCTAGAGATCTGCACTGGCAATGGGAAGGTTGTCGGTTCGAATCCCGTAAATGCCAAAAGGGACTCTGCTCTGTTGGGCCCTTAAGCAAGGCCCTCAACCTGCAATTGCTGAGCGCTTTGAGTAGTGAGAAAAGCGCTATAGAAATGCAAAGAATTATAATTATTAAGCAAGAAAATGATACAGTGGGAGGGGAGCATATGAGATCAGTGTGACTTTCAGAAGGTTTTTGATAAGGTGCCACATGACAGCTTAATGATTGAACTCGAAGAAATGGGAATTCAAGGCACAGTGTGTGTGTAGGTGGGTACAAATACAAGAAGCAGAGGATGATAAGTGAGGGAAACTTCTTTCAGAATTACTTGATGTAAAAAAAAGTGGCGTCCAGCAGGGGTCGTCCCGGCTGCTGCTTTTTTCAATATACATAAATGACCTGATAATATAACTGGTAAGCTGACTAAGTTTGTAGGCACACCAAACTAAGTGGAAGGGCAGATCATAGATAATCGAATAAACTGTGACCGAGGGACTTGGACAGAGTCGAGGATGATGAAATTGGATGTAATAAATGTAAAGTCTTACACATAGGAAGTAAAACTGTTAAATATGAATACACAAGGGGAGGTCTGAAAATTGAAAGTACTGTACACCTTATGAGAAGGATTTAGGAGTCGGCGTGGACTCAACACTATCAACATCCAGACAGAAGCAATCAAGAAGTCTAAGATGATGATGTGTGGAGTACGAGGGAGATTATGTTATACAACTCATTGTTTTTAGAGGAAACCTGTTTTTATAATTTGATCACTAACAACACATGTTAATTAATGAGTTAAAATAATGCATTGACTTCAAGAACAGATTGAACTATTTTCTCTGTGGCAATCAACATGTTAATCAAGGTTGCCATTGTCTGAAACGATACAGTTACTGGCATGTTGACCAAACACAGAAATGGCAGTGCCCATGAGGCAAAACATCCATCCATCCATCCATCCATTAACCAACCCGCTATTTCCTAAGGGTCACAGGGGGTCTGCTGGAGCCAATCCCATGCCAACACAGGGCGCAAGGCAGGAAACAAACTCCAGGCAGGACGCCAGCCATACCAAGCACACACTAGGGACAATTTAAGATCACCCATGCACCAACCCTGCATGTCTTTGGACTGTGGAAGGAAACCCACACAGACATGGGGAGAACATGCAAACTCCACGCAGGGGGGAACCCGGGAAGCAAACCCAGGTCTCCTTACTACCCACTGCACCACCGTGCTGCCCTGAGGCAAAACAATAATACAAAAATTTGGAATAGTGATTATATTTTTTTTGGGTTGCTAAATTATATATTGGATGTAATGTATATTGGAATATCCATAATCTGCAATTGCTTCATCCTGGGGATGGCGTTAATCTGCATCCGGCCCTGCAATTTACAGGGAAGACTTGGGGGTTGGTGGCAGGATTGGCACTCCAGCCATCGTTGGGTAGTTGTTGTTGTTTGTGTTTTTTTTTTTTTTTTTTTTTTTAATTTTATTTATATATATTGTCACAAAACGAGTCTGAGACAGAAAAAGGTTTGGGGCAGCCACCCATATAATCTCAAAATCCTCGGCTGCAAAGTCGTTGAAAGCCAATGAATAGCACTGATGTGCATACAATTGAGTCCAGGATAAGACTGAGGAATTAGGAAAGAGGGCAGGGTTTTAAAGGGGAAGACAGGAAGTGAGGTCATAAGGATCAGGGATGTGTTCGTTCTCCATTGAACCGAGCCCGGACATGACGTCAGAGGGGCCGGAGCCAGTCAGGTCTCCTTCCATTGGCTCGGTCCCGGAAATGATGTCACGAGAGCCAGGTGGAATCCCCCGGAAACGGTCTGCAGGCAAGAGAGAAAAAGAGTCGGTGCACTCTGCCACCTCCCGGCATGTATCAGAACTGACGTCCCTCAAGCCCTTTAGCTGCCTCCCATGCGCACGTGTGTGACAATATATATAAAAAAACTCATTTTTGTAGTGTAGTGCTAAGGTGTCACCTGCTGCACTCAGGTCCCAATCCAGGCAGTTCATTCTGTGATGGGTGCAGCAATGCGCTATCCGGGCAGCTCCCAGCCTCCTGCTCCTTATACATAAAATATTAAAACGTATTTTCCTAGTCTCATTTTGTGGATTTTTTTTTTTGTTTGTGTGCGACTTGGGATGTTGTTGTTGCAGTGGGCTAAAGGCCAGTGCCATTGACTTCCTAGTTATCCAAGATTAAGGAGATCCCTGAAGAGCTGAACGCATTTGTTTTTCATCTAAGATATTCATTTGCTGACTTTTTTGTGCTACTTTTATTTTTTGTTTTCTTTCTACTTCAATTTTGGATTTACCGTTTTGTTGATGGATCAGTTTTGATGTTCTGCTTATGAGCTTTGGATTGGTAATAGGACTGCACTTATCATATCTATTGGTTTCCATTAAAACCAAAACAGCTTCTCTGTATTTAAAGCAGATCTCTGGAAACCACGGGTAGTAAATTTACTGTTGCTGCCTTACCTGGGAATTCTGAGAATAAATGAATCTTTAGTAGACAAATGAAGTAAAGGCATTCATTTAACCGTCAAAACAGGATCTCAAGTTGGTAAACTAGCAGGAAGTGACGAGTGCAGATAAGCAGAGAACAGTGGGGGGTCTTGGGGGTCTGTCCTTGGACTGCTATTTTTCTAATTTCTATTCATCCATCCATCCATTATCCAACCCGCTGAATCCAAACAGGGTCACGGGGGTCTGCTGGAGCCAATCCCAGCCAACACAGGGCACAAGGCAGGGAACCAATCCCAGGCAGGGTGCCAACCCACCGCAGGACACACACAAACACACCCACACACCAAGCACACACACACTAGGGCCAATTTAGAATCGCCAATCCACCTAACCTGCATGTCTTTGGACTGTGGGAGGATACCCACGCAGACACGGGGAGAACATGCAAACTCCACGCAGGGAGGACCCGGGAAGTGAACCCAGGTCCCCAGGTCTCCCAACTGCGAGGCAGCAGCACTACCCACTGCGCCACCGTGCCGCCCTATTTCTATTAATGACACCAATTTCTGTTTTAATTAGCAAACCTGTGAAATTTATAGATGATAGTAAAACTGAAGAAATAGCAGATACTGGGAAGGCAGCAAAAATAATTCAAGGAGGTTTGGAGAAATTTCAGAGCGGAACAAACACAGAATGGAGTTTAATGTGGAAAAGAGCAAAGTGCTACACGAGAGCAAAAGAGACGTAAATTAAAAGTCCAGGATGGAAGACGCTGAACTGCAGGAAGCAAAATCTGAAAAGAGGTCATTGATGAGTTGTAGAGCCAAAACCGAAGGGTGAAACTATTTACGGAATGAAAGTTAACATAAAGTGTTACCAATAAGTTGTTTATTTTGAATGCAATTACCTTTTGTTCTTTTTCTTAATTCTTTTACATTTATGTTTCTTTTTCTTCTCTCGCCAGGTAAAGTTCAGATACAAGATTTATTCATATTGCGTTTAGGACTTCTTGTGATTGATGTCAATATTCCGTTTGCTCTCCGGCTCGAGGTGAATCCAGTCTCTTTCTAAATCTTAATGCTTTTGGTGTAACTAAAGAAATACTCCACCACTTTATTTGTTTTTATTTTGTGTTATTTATCCTATGTAGTTTGTTTGATGGCCAACAATTTTTTTTTATTGCATTTACATGTAGAATGGAGGGAAAAATAAAGTTTGTTATAGTAGAACATAACCGTAACCAGTGCTGCATAATGACAAATGATGTGAAAAACATTCACGGAAAACATCTTCTGTTACTCGTGTCAGTTACACAGTTGAATGCTCCAAATGTACAAAAATACAAGCATGCTTTGCTTAACTAATTTTAAATATTTCTTTCCGTAATAATAAATAGGAAACACATTCCCATAATGCTGTGCTTTGATTTGAAGACCGGAATCTTCAATTGAAAAGCACAGCATTATGGGAACGGGTTTCACGTATTTGAGTTGCGCTGACAATTCCGGAAGTCTCCTAGAGCTGTGAGACCGTGCTGGCGGCCCAACTGAGTTTCATGTCTGTTGGAGGTCTTAATGAGTTCTTGCTCTTTATCTTTTGTATGTTTCCTTTTCCTCACAGGGAATCAGAACTATTAACTGTATTCTTGACCTGTCAAGCAAAGAAGAACGCAAGAAAATAAATCTGACGGAAGAGCTCACTCTTCTCTTGTAAGTGCATTTTGGTGGCAATCCCAGTGGGCCTTTGGGGTAAAATAGTAGCTCTTTCGGTTGTGTGTGTGTGTGGTGTGTTTTGTTTTTAAATATTTTATCTTATTACTTTTTTCAATTATTAATCCCAGAGGAGAAATGATGTTTTTGCATGCTCTTTGAGGGTCAGAGCACAGGGTCAGCCATTGCACAGCTCCCAACAGCTACCCCTGGTGACCCCCATCGAACCCAACAGGGCAGTTTTATGGGACTGCAACTCCCATTCTGCCCTGCAGGTGTCCAGTCTGGGGTTTGCCATAAATGATGCTGTTCACTCAAGTGTATGGAGGAACAACTTGCATGTATGAGGCAGTCACTCACTTTCCATTATTTGGGGCCTTACGACCAAGAAGGGGGGGTCCATTACTTATCCCAGCCAGGATGCTCCATTGATTTTTGTCTTTCCTGCATAGTGGCATCCCAGATGGGTATTTGATTCCCATCCATTGCTGCTGAGAAGCCAGTCCTGTTGTGCTTTTCCTTCTGTACCAATCATTATGTGGGCCTCCTGGCTAGGTAAGGGGAAGGAGTCCATCCTGGGTGGGATGCCAGTCCATCCATTACCTTTAAGTATTTGCGACCCAAGTTTTCATAACAGCTTTAATTACGCCCACCTAACGTTTTTTTTTTAAAGGAGCCCGCTAATACCAATTTGTTCTTTTTAAATTAATGATGTATCATAGATGCATATTTTATTATACCTACTTAACTTTTATCGACATTTACCTAACTCTATATTTATTTTTCTAGTATCAGAATGTAGCTTAACTTAATTTGTTTTGCTTTCAATAGATATATTTTTCGATTCTTGTTTTCTTTTTTTCACATCTTCACGCCCCCCTTTTTGTTACTTCGTGCCCTCCTAGGGGGGCTCGCCCCACAGTTTGAGAACCACTGCATTACACTACACATACAGTGGAGATGGATAAAGCAAAATGCAATGTACATCTATGTTGGATGATAACAAAAAGAGTCATGAGAGACGGGAATAAAACAACACAATGGTGCAAAAACGTTTAATGGATACATGTTGGAAATTCCTGTGTTGGTCTTTAACAGGTCTCTGTTTCTGCCATTTATTCAATTATTTGTATTTCATTCATTCATTAATTTGTATTTATTTATTTGTATTTCATTCATTAATTTGTATTTATTCAATTATTTGTATTTCATTCATTCATTAATTTGTATTTATTTGTATTTCATTCATTAATTTGTATTTATTCATTTATTTGCATTTCATTCATTCATTTGAATTTATTCATTTATTTTGTATTTCATTCATTCATTTGAATTTATTCATTTATTTGTATTTCATTCATTCATTCATTCATTCATTTGTATTTATTCATTTATTTGTATTTATTTTAGGAGTGATTTTGCACGGTTGATCCTGAGAGCTGGTGGTAAGATCCAAATCTTTCTATTTACTTATTCCTAAACTTGAGAAAATGTTTAGTTTGTTGTAATGGGATGTACAAAAAATGTTTCATTAGATTCTGAACCTGCAAAGAGACAGAAAATATATTTCATGAGTAAGAACTGGGAGATGAACATAGTTAGCAGACATCAGTGGAAATGAAGATGAATGTTGTTTAGGACTGAAGCCAGGAAGCTCTTCTTTATGTAAGGAGTTGTCAGAATTTGGAACAAACTACCGAGACTTGGAGTTGAAGCAGAAACCTTGAGAACCTTTGAGAAGGATCTGAATGAGACGTTGGGACAGCTGAGCTTATGAGCTTAAAAAACACGCGGCAAATGGACTGAATGGTCTCCTCTCACTTGTCAAAATATTTATGTAAAAAAATTGGGTAGGGTCTCCGTGACTTTCTCATTGACTCAGATATGTGAATGGATATTTAAGGAGTAAACCACAAGACAATGACTATGCACATTAAAGAACCATCTACAACAAATCAAATTAATAATATATTGACCAATCATTATAAAAGTAAAGATGAATAAATTGGACTCTGCAGCTGCATGAATAAAAGATGAAGTACCACTTCTAGGTAATGGGAATAGCCCAAAAGTTAATAGAAATCTATATTTTGTACCTAATACTTGTATGCAAAATTTGGTTGACCTAAGTGAAAGCGTACTCAAGTTATCATGTTTATAATGCACACAATTCCAAAAATGGTATTTTCAGACTCGGGGATGCCTAAAACGTTGAGATTCTTAAAAATCTTGACATCGAATCTTTGGACGATTACAATACTTTCCCTACAGTAAAAATCGGGTAGGGTCTTGGGGACCAGTAGTCAATTCCATCTTTAGTCTATTCCAAGAATTAAATAAAAATGGTAAAACCAAAGAAAGTTAACCCTAAAAGACCGCAGACTCTCACTTTGGTTATACAATTTTGAATGCTTAAGGAGCACATGTCAGCCTTCACGAGGTCAGTGTGTGGTGACGTCACATGCCATACACCCCGTGATTCCTACTGAGAACCTTTCCCATAAATACTGTAAGGCTAATATTCCGAAAATGGTGGTGCCCATAATAAAACAAAATGGTGTTGCATAAAAGACAATAAATTATATATTGTTTAGGAAGCTTTTAGGAAGTAATAAATGGAGAAATGGGACTTCTTTGGGTACAACACAATTCAAATAGAGATGCAGACTGTGGAATAAGGAAGACAAAACCTCACAAAAAACTGAAAGAAACAGATAACAGATTGTCAGCTGGTGTTGTAAGTAGTGCTCCTTGAACCTCTGATTCCTACTGCTTGAAATATTTTATTTTTGGCCTGAGCTCCCAGGTTTGGGAGGCGGGGTGGTTGCTCTGAGGCTAAGGATCTGTTCTGGTATCCAGAAGGTTGCCAGTTTGAATCCCCGTCACTGCCAAAGAGATCCTACTCTGCTGGGCCCTTGAGCAAGGCCCTTAACCTGTAATTCCTCCAGGGGCGCTGTACAATGGCTGACCCTGCGCTCTGACCCCAAGGGGTATGCAAAAACAAACAAATTCCTAATACAAGAAATTGTATAAGGCGAAATAAAGACCAAAACAAAAATGAAACAAAAACTAAGATTACATTCACATTACCAGACTGAAGTGACTCAAATCTGTTTTCTTGCCTTAATGTAACACAAATCTGATGTGTTCAGGGCTGTGTGGACACAGAAATCCAATCTTTTTTAAACCAGATTTGAGTCCCTTTGTATGTTGTTCATATGTTGTGTCCGATTCGTGGCCATGTGACATAAATGAGAACGGTCCGATCAGAATTCATGTGTGTTTTTTTGCCTATATACATTGGCTGAGCACCGTCCTCCTCAGCCAACCCTGTCAGCGTGGCGAAACAACAATGGAGGAGAGCTACAGCTGTGACAACAGTCACATAAGAAATTTAACAAACAAAAGGAGACCGTTCAGTCTATTTGTCACCCATTTGTTTAGCCTAATAGCTATGCTGTCTCAATATCACATCCAGACATTTCTTTAAGGTTGTGAAGGTGTTGGCTTTATCTCCATGTCCCAGTAGTTTGTTCCAGAGTCCCACAACTCTTTGATGTAATTCCTGGTTTCATTTTTAAATGCACTTCCCATTAATTTTCACCGATGTCCTTGAGTATGTCACGGTCCCACCATTGCTGGCTCCTTTTTTCGTACCCACAGATCTTTTGATGCAACAGTGCCAGCAATAGATGCAAAAACTTCAAAAGCTCGCCGTCCGGCTTTTTTCTCGTCATCTTGACGTAATCATGTACAGGGGGTCCTCGTATGTCGAGACGTTGTAACCCGACGTTTTGAGCTTACAGCGCTCTCTCATAATGACTGAGACGTGAGTGTTTCGGCTTACGCCGTTAGCGTCGTACTTACAGACTACGTGGGCAAACTAGTTTGGTTGCACCCAGTGGAAGAAAACACAGTAATGCGGCGTACGAGTGAGGGAGTTGGCGAACTTGTTTGGTTGCGCGGAGGAAGTGTTCCATTTGTGTTGCTTTGTTTGGCGACATTTTGGCCCTTATCATGGCTCCTAAATGAAAGTCAGAGTCTTCAGATGGTAGTACTTTGAAGAAGAGGAAAGCCATCACGATGGAAGTGAAATTAAACTTAGTAAAGAGATCAGAAAGAATAAAGGTAAGGAATTTTTTTTTACACTCATTTTTTCAGTTACTACAGTACAGTATATTTACAGTATGTCCTTTTCCTTTTTCTGTGGCTTAGTTGTGTTCGAGATTATACTTTTGCAAATGTGTTAGGTACAGTTAGGTCCATAAATATTTGAACAGACAACTTTTTTCTCATTTTGGTTCTATACATGACCACAATGAATTTTAAATGAAACAACTCCGATGCAGTTGAAGTGCAGACTTTAAGCTTTAATTCAGTAGGGTGAACAAAACGATTGCATAAAAATGTGAGGCAACTAAAGCATTTTGTGAACACAATCCCTTCATTTCAGGGGCTCAAAAGTAATTGGACAATTGACTCTTTGGCTATTTCATGGGCAGGTGTGGGCAAGTCCATCGTTATGTCATTATCAATTAAGCAGATAAAAGACCTGGAGTTGATTTGAGGTGCGGTGCTTGCATGTGGAAGATTTTACTGTGAACAGACAACATGCGGTCCAAGGAGCTCTCCGTGCAGGTGAAAGAAGCCATCCTTAAGCTGCGAAAACAGAAAAAACCCATCCGAGAAATTGCTACAATTTTACGAGTGGCAAAATCTACAGTTTGGTCCATCCTGAGAAAGAAAGCAAGCACTGGTGAAATCAGCAACGCAAATAGACCTGGACGTCCAGGGAAGACAACAGTGGTGGATGATCACAGAATCATTTCCATGGTGAAGAGAAACCCCTTCACAACAGCCAACCAAGTGAACAACACTCTCCAGGGGGTAGGCGTATCGATCTCCAAGTCTACCATAAAGAGAAGACTGCATGAAAGTAAATCCAGAGGGTGCACTGCAAGGTGCAAGCCACTCATAAGCCTAAAGAATAGAAAGGCTAGATTGGACTTTGCTAAAGAACATCTAAAAAAAGCCAGCACAGTTCTGGAAAAACATTTTTTGGACAGATGAAACCAACATCAACCTCTACCAGAACGATGGCAAGAAAAAAGTATGGAGAAGGTGTGGAGCAGCTCATCATCCAAAGCATAGCACATCATCTGTAAAACACGGTAGAGGGAGGCAATGTGATGGCTGCCAGTGGCACTGGGACACTAGTGTTTATTGATGATGTGACACAGGACAGAAGCAGCCGAATGAATTCTAAGGTGTTCAGAGACATACTGTCTGCTCAAATCCAGCTAAATACAGCAGTCAAGTTGTTTCGTGATACAGATGGACAATGACCCAAAACATACAGCCAAAGCAACCCAGGAGTTTATTAAAGCAAAGAAGTGGAAAATTCTTGAGTGGCCAAGTCAGTCACCTGATCTTAACCCAACTGAGCAGGCATTTCACTTGTTGAAGACTAAACTTCAGACAGAAAGGCCCACAAACAAACAGCAACTGAAAGCCGCTGCAGTAAAGGCCTGGCAGAGCATTAAAAAGGAGGAAACCCAACATCTGGTGACGTCCAGGAGTTCAAGACTTCAGGCTGTCATTGCCAGCAAAGGGTTTTCAACCAAGTATTAGAAATGAACATTTTATTTCCAGTTATTTAATTTGTCCAATTACTTTTGAGCCCCTGAAATGAAGGGATTGTGTTCAAAAAATGCTTTAGTTGCCTCACATTTTTATGCAATCGTTTTGTTCACCCTACTGAATTAAAGCTTAAAGTCTGCACTTCAACTGTGTCTGAGTTGTTTCATTTCAAATTCATTGTGGTGATGTACAGAACCAAAATGAGAAAAAAGTTGTCTCTGTCCAAATATTTATGGACCAAACAGTAAGTGACTTAGGTTAGGGTGTGTTTCGACTTGCACCAAAATTCAGGTTACATCACTGTTGTAGGAATGGAACTGTGTTGTAACCAGAGGACCCCCTGTACAAATGACAAACAGTTTGATGTCCTCCAGGGCAAAATGCGATGCATCCATCAGCTACTAGCACGTCCATTTTGTCAGGTTTAATACTACGATTCTTCTCACAAATATACATTTTTTTAGTTGCTGGTGACTCGTTCACAAACGTATCTGTCTGCATGTGTGCTGTTTCAGAGAGTAGACGCATTCACATTACATTTAGACATGCAGGTCACTTGTACTTATGAACGTGAACCATTAAGATAGGCCAGCGTCTCTCAACCTTTAAGTATTTGCGACCCAAGTTTTCATAACAGTTTTAATAGTGCCCCCCCTAATGTTTTTTTGAAAGGCTCCCACTAATAACAATTTGTTCTTTTTTAATTAATGATACATCATAGATGCATATTTTATTATACAGTGCATCCGGAAAGTATTCCCAGCGCTTCATCACTTTTTCCACATTTTGTTATGTTACAGCCTTATTCCAAAATGGATTAAATTCATTTTTTTCCTCAGAATTCTACACACAACACCCCATAATGACAACGTGAAAAAAGTTTACTTGAGGTTTTTGCAAATTTATTAAAAATAAAAACTGAGAAATCCTATGTACATAAGTATTCACAGCCTTTGCTCAATATTTTGTCGATGCCCCTTTGGCAGCAATTACAGCCTCAAGTCTTTTTGAATATGATGCCACAAGCTTGGCACACCTATCCTTGGCCAGTTTCGCCCATTCCTCTTTGCAGCACCTCTCGAGCTCCATCAGGTTGGATGGGAAGCGTCGGTGCACAGCCATTTTAAGATCTCTCCAGAGATGTTCAATCGGATTCAAGTCTGGGCTCTGGCTGGGCGACTCAAGGACATTCACAGAGTTGTCCTGAAGCCACTCCTTTGATATCTTGGCTGTGTGCTTAGGGTCGTTGTCCTGCTGAAAGATGAACCGTCACCCCAGTCTGAGGTCAACAGCGCTCTGGAACAGGTTTTCATCCAGGATGTCTCTGTACATTGCTGCAGTCATCTTTCCCTTTATTCTGACTAGTCTTCCAGTTCCTGCCGCTGAAAAACATCCCCACAGCATGATGCTGCCACCACCATGCTTCACTGTAGGGATGGTATTGGTCGGGTGATGAGCGGTGCCTGGTTTCCTCCAAACGTGAGTTCAATCTTTGTCTCATCAGACCAGAGAATTTTCTTTCTCATGGTCTGAGAGTCCTTCAGGTGCCTTCTGGCAAACTCCAGGTGGGCTGCCATGTGCCTTTTACTAAGGAGTGGCTTCCGTCTGGCCATTCTACCATACAGGCCTGATTGGTGGATTGCTGCAGAGATGGTTGTCCTTCTGGAAGGTTCTACTCTCTCCACAGAGGACCTCTGGAGCTCTGACAGAGTGACCATCGGGTTCTTGGTCACCTCCCTGACTAAGGCCCTTCTCCCCTGATCACTCAGTTTAGATGGCCGGCCAGCTCTAGGAAGAGTCCTGGTGTTTTTGAACTTCTTCCACTTACGGATGATGGAGATCACTGTGCTCATTGGGACCTTCAAAGCAGCAGAAATTTTTCTGTAACCTTCCCCAGATTTGTGCCTCGAGACAATCGTGTCTCAGAGGTCTACAGACAATTCCTTTGACTTCATGCTTGGTTTGTGCTCTGACATGAACTGTCAACTGTGAGACCTTCTATAGACAGGTGTGTGCCTTTCCAAATCATGCCCAGTCAACTGAATTTACCACAGGTGGACTCCAATGAAGCTGCAGAAACATCTCAAGGATGATCAGGGGAAACAGGAGGCACCTGAGCTCAATTTTGAGCTTCATGGCAAAGGCTGTGAAAACTAATGTAAATGTGCTTTCTCAGTTTTTTTATTTTTAATAAATTTGCAAAAACCTCAAGTAAACTTTTTTCATATTGTCATTATGGGGTGTTGTGTGTAGAATTCTGAGGGAAAAAATGAATTTAATCCATTTTGGAATAAGGCTGTAACATAACAAAATGTGGAAAAAGTGATGAAGCGCTGGGAATACTTTCTGGATGCACTGTACATTTTTTTTAGTTGTTGGTGATGCTGGTGACTCGTTCACAAACGTATCTGTCTGCATGTGTGTTGTTTCAGAGAGTAGACACATTCACATTACATTTAGACATGCAGGTCACTTGTACTTATGAACGTGAACCATTAAGATAGGCCAGCGTTTCTCAACCTTTAAGTATTTGCGACCCAGGTTTTCATAACAGTTTTAATCGCGCCCCCCCCCTAACGTATTTTTTGAAAGGCTCCCACTAATACCAATTTGTTCTTTTTTAATTAATGATATATCATAAATGCATATTTTATTATACCTTCTTAACTTTTATCGACATTTATCTAACTCTATATTTATTTTTCTAGTATCATAATGTAGTTTAAGTTAATTTGTTTTGGTTTCAATAGATGTATTTTTCATATTTTTGATTCTTGTTTTCTTTGTTTCACATCTTCGCGCCCCCCCTTTTTGTTATTTCGCGCCCCACAGATTGAGAACCACTGAGATAGGCAAATCTGATCTCGCTGAAAAATCAGAATTGAGCAACACTATGCCCATGTAGTTCTTAAGGATACTGTTGTATAGACGAGCTTCGGCTGTCCACCATGTTGTCCATCGACATTGCTTTAGTACGTGATGACCTCCTGTTCTGTGTCCCAGACTATGAAATGCAAGTGGCCATCGCTGAAGCTTTGTGCCGCATGACCTTAAAGAAATGGAGAGAGGAGCTCGTCTACAGATGGTTTGAAAACAGAGATTTTGCCGACTCCTTCAAATCAATAAACGATCGGGAGTTTGAGACCGTAAGTGGCAACAGATTTGTTCACACTTTCTTCTGGTTTACTCTAACGCACCCTGCGTCACATCACTTTGGGGCTCCACTTTTTTTTATCTCTGGTTGTTCATAAGGGTGAAAGGACTGGAGTTTCACAGGCTAATCACTTCTGGTTTGATGGGGACTGGAGATGCACCTGGTACTAACCGCACCAACTCATCTTTCTGTAACTCTTAGTAACCCTATCCCTAAACCTAACTCAAGATAGATATACATTTAAAATGTAAATAGTTCTGTATAGTTATGAGCTCGACAAAGCCCAAGTCCCCTTCACCTTTGTTGATCGTATAATTGCAATGAGACAGGTGCACTAAATCAATTAAACCCAAGAACACTCCATGGATTCATTTGATCTTTATGACAATCATGTTGTCATTAGTCCTAAAGATGTCATTTATTGCCATTATGAAAATCGTAGCTCCGTACCAACACGGAATGCCAATGCACCCTCGCTCATCCCATTGCTCCTCACTATCCTTAGGACCCCTTGCAGCTGCCATACTAGTTGTTATTAATTTAAGACTTTGATAGGCTTGCCGTTTTTCTAGACTCTGCTGCAGATGGCGTTAAAGCTTGTGTGATGGAATGCCAGCAAATACCACTGGCAACTCATTCCACATACTGATGGCACTCGTCAGTGCCATCGAAGCTACCTCGGATTTAAAATTTATGTGATAACTTTTGTGTCGGAGAGATTTTTGTTGTGAAGCAATGTGAAAGATGAATATTTCTTCCATCGGTGTTTGAGAATAACTGTCCATAGGGGCACAAAGAATCCTAATCGTGTTTAAGGAATATGCTTGTAACGTTATGAGTACAGAAGCATAGTACTAACTTCGTCAGATGACGGGTTCAATACTTCTAGACTCCAAATTGAATTCAATCTCTTCTGTGCATGAGATGCGAGTAGTAGTTTCATATCTCCTTTTATAGCATGTCGGACGATGCAAAGCTTTGAAACGATCAGAGTGCAGAGGCCCAGTGCTTCAGTGCTGTTTGGAGTTTTAGACGTCATCAGTTACATGGTGGTACCATGTGCTTCACTAACCGACACAATCTTCAAAGCCTTGCTGTCAAATGTCCCATCCCTACGTGTATTTGTGTGATCTGATGTCTTGTACTGTTGCGTCATGATTGGCCGAGCACAAAATAGCATGGATAAGCAGGTGCACGGGTGCTGCGAATAATTTGTGTAGTGAGTGCATCTCCCTTTTGTCAAATGTTACATCAAAGTAGACAGACTTTGAAATCAAATTTGTGCTCAGAGGTCTTTTTACTGTCCCCACATGTTGCTAGTTTGCTTTTGAAAATGTACAGTACATGCTGTAGAAAATTGGCAAAGTATTGGGACGTAATTCCAAATTGTAATTTGTAACAATGACCGTCTGACCAGTTGGGTGGGTGTGGTGGTATCTGTGTGAATCAATGGGTATAATCCGTGGCGTCGCTAGCATTGGTATCACCCAGTGTGGTAATCAAGGCCGTATTAAGACCCCCACATGCCCCGGGGTGACTTGATGAATAGAGCTCCATAACAGGGAGCTGATCATGCGGTGTGCGGACTCATGTCTGTTGAATGCAGTGCGGTTATTCCCACTCTTAATGGCTCGCGGACACTCGATTGTTTCATCGAGTCCCCTTTGGTGATTTCAGATGTTGTAAGTTGTTTTGTCATGCACAAACATTTCTGACGGTGTCATCCGGCTCAGTCCACACACACTAAACCACTCCTGTGATGCCACTGGGTACAAAAAACTAATACTTGGCACAGCTATTGGCCCAATAGGACCTGCCTTTAATGAACAGCCACCTTTTCTCTCCTCCCTCTCGTCCCTTTTCTCTTTTTCAGAGTTTCTTGACATCTATTTAGCAGGTGCCTTTCTCCAGCTTAAAAATTCTGTTTCCGAATTATTTAACCTGGCTGTAGGGGATCACACATCAATGTGTACAGACAACTATGTTAACCACTAGAGGGCATCACTCTTGTCTCCAGATTGTTCATTAGCTCTTCTGTTAACAATCCAATAATTGTGTTTTTGTTTGCTTTTTGTTTTTTAAGGACTGCAGAAAATTCCTGAACAAAGTTAATAGCTCATTTGGAAAGGAAAGCAGGTATTTAACCCCTTTCTCCATATTTTTTTCATTAAAGTTGCCAGATGTAATAGACTGGATGTTGAACATTGGAACAATCTGGATAAGAACAGGCCATTCAGCCAAACAAAGCTCGCCAGTCCTATCCACTTATTTCTTCCAAAAAAAAAAAACATCGAGTCGAGTTTTGAAAGTCCCCAACGTCTTACTGTCCACCACACTATTTGGTAGCTTATTCCAAGTGTCTGTCATTTTTTGTGTAAAGAAAAACTTCCTCATGTTTTGTGCGAAATTTACCCTTAAGTTTCCAACTGTGTCCCCGTGTTCTTGATGAACTCATTTTAAAATAAGTCTCGATCCACTGGACTAATTCCTTTCATAATTTTAAACACTTCAATCATGTCACCTCTTAATCTTCTTTTTATTTAAACTGTAAAGGCTCAGCTCTTTTAATGTTTCCTCCTAACTCATCTCCTGTAGCCCTGAATCAGCCTCATCGCTCTTCTCTGGGCCTTCTCTTGTGCTGTTATGTTCTTTTTGTAGCCTGGAAACCAAAACTGCACACAGGACTCCAGATAAGTCCTCACCAGTACAGTGTCCATTTTAGGACATCCTCCTCCCTCCGAAAAAACTCCATCCTTCCTACTACCTTCGACAAAATATTCCTCCTCCCTGCGAGGAATCCCCAGTCACCCCTCCTCCCTCCTCCGTCCGCTCTCAGTTCTCCGCTGTCCGTTTTCCGCCATCCACCCTCCTATCTCCGTCATCCGCCTTCAGCTCTCCATCAAACCCCACACTCCCCCCGCCCCCTCATCGACATTTTCGTTAATGAAGTGACGTAATACTTCAGCTCCACCATCTTCACAAGTTCATTAACCAAATTATTTGTCAATTATATTTCACAGTAAGAATTTACAGCACGACTCAAACGTGGGAACGAAAGTAAATGACGTTAATTGTTGAGTGTCTTTTAATATTGTGTAAGCATACATATTAACACGTGTGCAATTAAACGTGTGCATTTACGCTGTGATTTTTCAGGCTTAAAAGCTCGCCTTTTATTAAAAAGGTAAATGCAAACTTTTTTCATTCTCAAGGGCACAAACCACGCAAAAATGTCGGTACACCAGATAAATAAGCGCAACATATTATCAGTTGAATTGTATGCTTACAATACATATAGAAATGTGTTAATCGTTAACTAATAGTATGGGATGGTGTTTTTCAACTCAGCTACAGATGCAGATGGAAACCAGAACTGCTTTGAAAAATACGAACGCCTTAGGACCGATCTGGAATAAGGTAGCACAGCGCCTTGATTTAAACTATTCCATGTCTTGGTGGGTTTGCGTTGCTTGTTGTCAATATCTTTACACCTGTTTTTAAGGCTTATTGACTGAAAGGGGCTTTTGTGAAAAAAGTTAGGGCTTTGCTACAGGATACACCCTCCACAAGTTAAGGAAGTTAAAAATAAAGGTATATATTTCTGTTTTATTTAAACCTTTTAAGTTTGTATGCGGGCGGCATGGTGGCGCAGTGAAAGGTGCCAGTTAGGAGACCCGGGTTCATATGCATTTTACTTTTTTTGTATCTCTTTAGTAATATTTTATTGTAAAAGGATAACCAGTATTTAAACCTTTTATGTTACTTTATAAAGTTATGTTACACAATGTTGAAAGATTAATAAGAACACTACATATTTTGGCAGCTGCTGCTTTAATTTTCAATGAAATGAAAAAAGCTCTCCAAGAGAAAACTTCAATGAAGAACAAACAGTTTGCACTATCTAAAAAGGAGAAATCCTCATTTATAAAGGTTTGCTGCAGATGACTTAACTGAAAATAAATGAATAGTTCCTATGTGTATAATACATATTTATCTATTTGACTTATGCCTTTATTACAGCAACTTGCAACATCTAAGGTACAATTTGTTACATTACTTTTGTTTTTTGCAGCACAGGCAGGTGAAGTGACTTCCTCAGGGTCACACAGTGGTGTCAGTACCAGGATTTGAACTGACAAGCTCCGGGTTTGCTGAAATATTACTGAAGAAAGAAAAAAAAAAACGAAAACGGGCAAATAGGGCTATGCATACAAATGTCCATCCATCTATTATCCAACCCGCTATATCCTAAATACAGGAGCCAATCCCTGCCAACACAAGGCAGGAAACAAACCACGGGCAAGGTGCCAGCTCACCGCAGGGTGCACACACCCACACACCAGGGACAATTTAGAATCGCCAATGCACCTAACCTGCATGTCTTTGGACTGTGGGAGGAAACCGGAGTACCCGGAGGAAACCCAGACAGACACGGGGAGAACATTCAGACTCCACGCAGGGAAGCGAACCCGGGTCTCCTAACTGGCACCTTTCACTGCGCCAGCATGCCGCCCGCATACAAACTTAAAAGGTTTAAATAAAACAGAAATATATACCTTTATTTTTAACTTCCTTAACTTGTGGAGGGTGTATCCTGTAGCAAAGCCCTAACTTTTTTCACGAAAGCCCCTTTCAGTCAATAAGCCTTAAAAACAGGTGTAAAGATATTGACAACAAGCAACGCAAACCCACCAAGACATGGAATCGTTTAAATCAAGGCGCTGTGCTACCTTATTCCAGATCGGTCCTAAGGCGTTTGTATTTTTCAAAGCAGTTCTGGTTTCCATCTGCATCTGTAGCTGAGTTGAAAAACACCATCCCATACTATTAGTTAACGATTAACACATTTCTATATGTATTGTAAGCATACAATTCAACTGATAATATGTTGCGCTTATTTATCTGGTGTACCGACATTTTTGCGTGGTTTGTGCCCTTGAGAATGAAAAAAGTTTGCATTTACCTTTTTAATAAAAGGCGAGCTTTTAAGCCTGAAAAATCACACCGTAAATGCACACGTTTAATTGCACATGTGTTAATATGTATGCTTACACAATATTAAAAGACACTCAACAATTAACGTCATTTACTTTCGTTCCCACGTTTGAGTCGTGCTGTAAATTCTTACTGTGAAATATAATTGACAAATAATTTGGTTAATGAACTTGTGAAGAAGGTGGAGCTGAAGTATTACGTCACTTCATTAACGAAAATGTCGATGAGGGGGGCGGGGGGAGTGGGGGGCGTGATGGAGAGCTGAAGGCGGATGATGGAGATAGGAGGGTGGATGGCGGAAAACGGACAGCGGAGAACCGAGAGCGGACGGAGGAGGGAGGAGGGGTGACTGGGGATTCCTCGCAGGGAGGAGGAATATTTTGTCGAAGGTAGTAGGAAGGATGGAGTTTTTTCGGAGGGAAGAGGATGTCCTAAAATGGACACTGTACACCAGTGTGTTATAAAGCTTGAGCAGAACCTCCTGTGACTTAAACTCTACACATCAAGGCGCTATATAACCTGACATTCTATTAGCCTTCTTAATGGTGTCTGAACACTAGCTGATAGCGTTGATTCCACTATGACTCCTAAATCCTTCTCATAAGGTGGACTTTCAATTTTCAGACCTCCCATTTTATATTCAAACCTCACATTTTTGCTTCCAATGTGTAATATTTTACATTTACTGACATTAAGCTGTTAAAACTTTCAACTCTTTCAATCTTTCCTCATAACTCATCCCCTGTAGCCCTGGACTCAGCCTAGTTTCTCTTCTCTGGACCTTCTCTAGTGTTATGTCCTTTTTGTAGCCTGGAGACCAAAACTGCACACAGGACTCCAGATGAGGCCTCACCAGTGTGTTATAAAGCTTTAGCAGAACCTCCTTGGACTTGAACTGCACACATCAAGGCGCTATATAACCTGACATTCTGTTAGCCTTCATAATAACTTCTGAACACTGATGGGAGGTCAGTAGTATGGAGTCCACTACGCAGAGGTGGCCTTAAAAGTGTGCGGGGCATAGGGATGACCAACCCCATGCATGGCTGGTTACGTCAAATGCCATTACCGGTATATGTGGACTGTATAAACTTGCATGCAAATTTAATAAAAATAATGTTAACATACACTGGATTTTCTAATTCCAGTATTCAGCTAAATTTTTGCAAGGTAACATGCGGGCTTTATCAAAATATAACTGGAGAATATAACTTGACAAATCTGCTCAAACAGGACATGCAAACCTAAAATGTGGGGGGCCCTCTTAGGTAAGGGGCCGGAGGCAGTTGCCCCACTTGCCTCCCCAAATGCCACTCTTGCCACTACGACTCCTAAATCCTTCTCATAAGGTGTACTTTCAATTTTCAAACCTCCCATTGTGTATTGAGACCTAACATTTTTGCTTCCCTTCCCGTCACAGACTGCAGTGACAAGTTCTCAGGTATAATTTATATATTTCTAAATACAGAATTGCTGCACGTACAGAGACAGATCTGTTAGTAGAAATGGATTAACTTAAATGGAAACCAACAATGTCTGATCATTAGCTAATCGTTGAACTATGGCCAGGTAATTTGGGAAAGTAATAAACACAAAGCAAAGAATAAAATGAAAGAAATGAATAAGAATGTGATATACACAAAAATTACCAAATAAAGGATCAAAAAGACAGATCTGAAAAATGAGCAAGCTAAAGTCTTGGAGGCTGGGGGTTTATTTATCCTTTTGGCCCTTCTAAGGCAGCAAGTGTTGTATACGTCCTGAACAGAATGCTGCTGGGTGCCAGTCCTATTCTGTGCTGCCTTTAGTACCCATCATTGAGCCCGCAGCCCTGGACTGAGTAGGTGCCATACTGGGATGTGATGAGGAGGGTGAGGATGCACTCCACTGTGCACCTGTAGAAGTTTCTGTGAAGAAATGGAATAATGAAAGGTTTGGTTAGAAGTTTAAGGAGGCAGAAGTGATCATGAGGCCTTTTTGTTGGTGCCTTTCTGTGCGGGCAGAACATCTTCATCCTATAGCGCCTTTCTTCATTATCTGTCTATCCATTTAATCCACCTTGCTGTCTGATTCATAACAATCAATGAGAATTGTTTAGTCCATGAATTTCTTGTTTTGTTTCTCTTATGTAACAAAGATTTTTTTTTATGTCCTCTTTGGTTAGTCTGCATATTTCAAGGTGTAATTATGATCTGACCAATTTTACCTACTGATTCATCTACCATCTCTCCTAATGTCGTCTTTTGTTCTTGGCAGAGTTTGGACATTTCCCTGCATTAAGGCTTTCCTTGACCACATTGAGGTAAGCCATTTTAAGGCATGTTCTTCACGTATACACTGTGGTGCCGACGGGAGTCGATCTTTATTCTAATATGGCAGCCTTTTTACCCAAACGGTGTCCTCTACCACAGTGGTCCCCAACCTTTTTGACAGCAAGGACCACTTTATTAGAAGCAAATTTTTCCAGGAACCGGTTGAGGGTTCGGGGTGGGTTCGTAGGGCAGATTTATACACAATTAACATTACATTTCTATTATTATTAAGTATATAATATCGTATTAGAAATTATACAACTTACCATAATGCAGAATCAGTGGGAGCCCTGAGCTTGTGTTCCTGCAACCAGACGATCCCATTTGGGGACGATGGAAGACAGTGACACACGAAGTGTGTTGCTTATGTTCAGTCTACTCCGTAATCTCGTTTTGGTTGCTGTCACTGCAGAAAACGCTGCCTTACAAAGATAGGATGTTGGAAATGGAAGCGGACTTTTCCGTGCTTTTGTGGCAACCTCAGGATATTCCACCTTGACTTTAATCCAAGACGTATGGAGATTTGAAGTTGTCTCAAACATACTTTTAAGGCCACCATCATTTGAAACCTGAAGCAGTTGATCCTCTTCAAGCCAAAGTTGATTCACCTGGCTTATTCACAAATGGGTCACAGATCCATTCCTTCCCATTTCGGGGGTCTTTTGTGGTTGGGAATAATGCTCAGACTCTATTGAAAGCTGAGATAGGTGATCATACACCATCTGGGAGAAAGAAGGCCCTGGCTTGGTATCTTTAACAACCTCTGCTAACATTTGAAACATATCAAAAATCCCAGTGTTCACTTGTCAGCCCCATAAATCAAGTTTGGCTTTGAATGCAGCCACTTTATCTGCCAACTTGAACAACGGGTATCTTCTGCCTCTGCCCCACGTGCTGCTGCTCCACCGCTGCCTGAGATTTTCCTTCTCAGGCTCCTCCAGCCTGGCTGGATATGGAGTCTGCAGAGTGGGTAAAGGTGGGGTGCCCTAGTGCCCAATTGCCAGTTCATATTGTGAGGTTTCTGAACTCTTTTGGGATCCCCCCCACCCAATGGGAACATCACGCTGAAGTGCGTCCCAAAGCGCGATTGCTTCACGGTAGAGATGTGAGCCTGCTGTTGCCCTGGCAACAGATAAACAGTCTTAGACAGATGTGGTGATCGCACTTCGGGATGCTCTTTGGCGTGTTGTCCCATTGGCGGAGGTCAAAAGAGTTTAGAAACCTCACATTTTCTTGAATGAGTGCCACATTAATAGGAATGTTTCTTAAACGAGCATCACTGGACCACATAAACACCGTCTTCAAATGCAGCAGTTCGCATACGTTTGCAACCCGAGATTTTCCTTCTTTTTTTGGATATAACAAAGACATCTGCATTGCATTTGTCATTCCAACAGATTGCACATCACAAGCATTAACACTGTTATCGTTTTTTCGTGTCTGCCGTTTCTTTAGGAGGGTGACAATGAGTTAAATTCCAATGGATGTTTTGCAAAAGTTGACGAGTGATAAGCAAAAGATGTCACTGAAAACTACCGAAAACAAAAAAAAATAAACCGTACGAGGAAAGTTTGAAGAAAGACATTTTTTTTTTTTTTTACGATGTTTCTGTTTGGGGATCGTTGTGCAAATGTGCAGAGCTGAGCTGTGACCACAGATCTAACTGCTCTGTGGATGATTCATTCAAGCATTTCAGGGTCACTTCATTGTAATGAAAGTATCTGCTGAATGGACTTCATGGTAACGAGATTTCTACAGACTCGTGTCATATGGGGAAACTGTCGGAACATAAAAACACTTTGTTGTAATACTATCTCACCTCGGTCTCTCTCTAATCTCTCTGCACCACTGCAAAGCCCCGCCAAGCATCCTGAAAAGTCTGAGTGAGTCTCCATTGCTGCAGTTCTCTCGCGGCCCGGTAGTGGGCCGTGGACCGGGAGTTGGGGACCCCTGCTCTACCACCAAGCACGTGAGAAGTCAAGGAAAGGCCTGGGCCCCTCCGTGCACAGGGACAAGTGGTGGATGGACAGTAAATTTAGGAATCCTCTGCTCTTGCTTCTCATTTTTAGGCTGTTTTGATGTTGCCATTCTATCACTCGGCTCAAGAAGAGGGGTAGTGGGAGCACATGAGTACCCCTGCCCCCATAGCTCCCGTGTGTAAATGAGGGCAGAATTCCAAATAAGGGTCATGGTTTGGGCTGCCAACCGTCCTTGTTTTCCTGGACATGTCCTCATAGTTAACGCGCCATGGACTGTCCGGGAGGAATTTATAAAAATTTTGAAAATGTCTGGAATTTTGGCTCCTAAAATTTGAAAATCTCCGTATCCTTATCATTGGTAAAATTGAAAGCCGTACATCAATCAGCATTTGAGAAAGTTGTGCACACAGTTTTTTTCCCCCCAGAATCAACACAGATATTGATGAGAATAGTCCACAGGTGGGCAAAGTCAGTCCTGGAGGGCCACAGTGGTTGCAGGTTTTTGTTCCAACCCAGTTTCCTAATTAAAAAACAATCCTTGTCAATTATTTAATTTCATGACTTGCTAGTGCTTTAACTCTGCCATGTCAAGTCATTCTCGTATCCTAGATATTTTTTTTCCATTCTAAGGATATCATCCAAATGATTTGAGGTCTAAAATAGGTGAGTTATTCTCCGTGTTTCACTTTTTTCTCTTCACTTTCCTTCCAAGTATTTAATTAAACCCAATAGTGGATGATAAATACACACAGAGGTGTAAATGGAAACAAGCTAAACAGAGAAATGCTGGTTTCTTTTGTCATTTGCATCATATTGCTAATAAGGAGCAATTAGAAACCAAGACTACAGCTGTTTAAGACAAAATAAGCAATAAGGGTTCACAATTTTAACAAACACGACAACTAAAGTGAAGCAGAAGTGTTACTTGAGCAATAAGGGCTTCTTATTAAGCAACTGGGTTAGAACAAAACCCTGCAGCCACTGCGGCCCTCCAGGACTGAATCTGCCCACCCCTGGAATAGTCCATGTCTGTCCAACTTCACTTCGTCTTTTATCTTCTTGGTGAGTAGACAGTTCATTAGAAATGCTGTTCCTTTCCCTTATTATTTGTAATCCTAATTCACTGTAACTAAGTGAATTTATTCCAAATTGAAATTACAATTTCGCGTTTTCTATGTGAGATCTTATTTTAGATTCTCCTTTCAGCAGCTCAGTTAAACAAGAAATTTCATACATCCAGGTACAGTTTGTTGTATTTAAGTGCGAGTAAGTACTGCTTTGAAACATTTTAATGGAAAATATTGTTATTACCACCAGTTGTTCCAAAATCTGTATATATAATTCACTAAGCCTACAGAACAAGCAAGACAACCATGGGATACGCACGACATAGCCACGCCCGACAACTCACAGAGACCCACCCATCAATGCTAAAACCATGGGATACGACAACAACTCGCAGAGCCACGCCCGCTGACAACACAGAGCCACGCCCACCAACTCGAAGACCATGGGATATGACAACTCACAGAGCCACGCCCACCAACTCTAAGAATTCACTAAGTCCATGGTAAGGAAGACAGAGCCACGCCCACCAACAATTCACTAAGCAGCCGACCATGGCACACGCACGACAGAGCCACGCCAGCCAACTATTCGAGTGAGAGTGAAAGCATTGGCCAAGAATGTTTTCATTAATCAAGAACGAAAGTCGGAGGTTTGAAGACGGTCACATACCGCCGTAGTTCCGACCATAAACGATGCCGCCTGGTGATCTGGCAGCGTCATTCCCATGACTCGCCGGGCAGCCAACTGGGTAACCAAAGTCTTTGGGTTCCGGGGGGAGTATGGTTGCAAAGCTGAAACTTAAAGGAATTGACGGAATGGCACCACCAGGTGTGGAACCTTTCACTTAATTTGACTCAACACGGGAAACCTCACTCGGCCCGGACACGGAGAGGATTGACAGATTGATGGCTCTTTCTCGATTCTGTGGGTGGCGGTGCATGGCCGTTCTTAGTTGGTGGAGCGATTTGTCTGGTTAATTCCGATAACGAACGAGACTCCCGCCTGCTAAATAGTTACGTGACCCAACTGTAATTTTATAACAGAGATCTTCAAAGAAAGAATTAGGAAAAATAAGCTCAGTTTCATCCAAAGTCATAGAATATTCTTACACAATTTGTTGATTACAACAGAAAGCAGAAATTCTAATCTTTTCTATATTTTTAATTAAGCTTATAAGAAAACTTGTCATACGTTTGGCATCTTAATTGGACGATAACCAGACACTGCTGAGACAAGCCGGGGAGTAGCCAAGACCTGCATTCCACATTAGCAGCCTTACTCTAAATAAGCACGCTTATTTTATCTATTATAAAAATACCTAGCCACACAGAGAACATGCAGATTTTCGTACAGAAGCTAGCAATAGATTTTAAATTCCATTCCACACCGGCACACACAAGATATTGAATAAAATCTGGAGTTGAGAAGTGTAGAACCTGTTCTCCGATGATAAAGTAAACCCCATGCTATACTACTCCTCTGTTCTGAAAATTAAAATGTGCCCTTGATACTGTAGCCTGCTGCAGGCTTATTCCCTAAACCAGCGGTTCTCAAACTGTGAGGCACGAATGTTGCCATATGTGGTGTAATTTCACTATTCGTAGGAAAATTTTAAACTTGTAGTGGTGTTTATCAGCAGCAAGAAAAAAAGGAATAAATTTTATTAGGGTTTCAAAAAAACACTAGGGGGGCATGATTTAAAAGTGTTATGAAAACTCGGGTTGCAAATTTTATATATTCATACACTGTTTTTACACACACACATTTCAATCCCTAATGGACACCACTTTTAACATCACCTAATTCAGAAGAGATTCCTCACATTATAACTTTTTTCCCTCCTAAACCCCCCTCATAGACTTCTGTGTTTTGCAGGTTTGCCGCGATCTACAACCCTCGCCTTGAATATTTGGTATTCTTTATATTCCGATATTCATTACATAAACTGTCTAGCACACCTTTCATAAAATACTAAGAGCATCTTTATTCTTCACCATAGCTCCACATGCCCCAGGATGAACACCTTGAAAAGTTCTGGATTGATTTTAACCTCGGAAGTTCCAGCATCAGTTTTTTCATCAACGATCCTGAGGCAAGTGGAATATTTCTTTGATTTTTCTCCCCAAAGGGTCTCCTCCTCATTTCACCTTTCTGTCCTCTCCTGATGACCCACTGGCCTCATTGTCTTCTGCTGGTCTCCTCATGTATGATTCTCCAAGCCTTGTCTGCCTCTTTTCAGTTTCTCTTTCTCTAATTTATGGTTTCTTGTTTTTGTTTCTGTCCTCCATTTTGTTTTTCATTGCCGGCGGAGGTCCAGAAGCTCCTCTCCCATATTGATGTGCGCATTTCTGTAGAGTTTTTTAAAGAAGCATATTGTTAGCTTAGCTCAGCTGTAGGGAAATGTCTATGGTTAAATTGTAGCTTAAACACTCCGTCTTGTAATATTCATTTCATTTTTCGGTACAGGGTTCTCTCTGGGATTCCGTTAGCTTAGCAAATGAATCTGTTGGTGGATTTTACGTGCAAGGTAGGAGGATCATTTTAATATTGATTTGTTTATTGATTTTATTTTTAATTATCCCAAGAGGGAAATATGGTTTTTCAGCAGGTTGTACAGAGAGACAACAACATGTCATTAGAAGCACATCGATAAAGAACACAACATCAAACGTAAACTTTGTACGTGTAAAATAAAATATATATAAAATCCAACATCTGTCCGTATGCTTTTCACGAGAGAACATACTTTAACGGATTGAGATTGGGTTTTTTTTTTTTTTTTTAATTTGTTTGAACATTCCGGTTGATTCCTTCATCGCGCTAAGTATCAAAGTTCGCGTGCGGTACCAATTTATTTGTACGAGTCTGAGGGAGATGCAGCGGGGGGAGGGGGGGTTTGGGGGAGGGGGGCGTATCTTGCATCCGCTTAGCTAGCGAACAGGAGAGCTATTTAATGGATTTAGATTGAGTTTGTTCTAGAATTTTCTTGAACATTCCGGTTGATTTTGCAACTTCTCTCATTGCGTTAAGAATCATAGTTGGCTTGCAGGAGCGATATATTCACGCTAATCCGAGAGAGACGCAGCGGGCCAAGGGGAGGGGGAAACGTGACGTCAGGAGTGGGGAGTCGGTCTACCTTTTGTGTTTTGGTGTGTACCTCACCTCCACTTAGCTAGCTATACCTTTTTGTTTATTGATTTTTAAAGTTTGTCCTGTTTCACTACTACGCGGGAGGAGCTGCGGGGAACGGCTAGTATATGCGTGTATATATAACAGTGAAGATAATACTGATGGCATAAAATTAGATCATACAAAGTATCGATAAAAATTTAAATCGGCATTAAGACTAGACTCCTGATCAATGTTTACTGTTTGTCTCATGATTTAAGTCTATGGACGCCTGTATTAACGTTAAACTTATTTAGAAGATTAATTGCGTTTGGAATGAAGAAGCATTTGAACTGGTTGTGTTGAACCTTTGGTGATAACTGGAATTTTGAATGGAGCGGGTGAGTCCTGCCTGATAGAAGACCCACTTGCTTCTTAAACAGGCCTGTCAGGTTGACGGTTGAGACCTTGTGATTTTACTGCTCCACTTCATGATTTGATTTATTTTATTGTCGTTGCTGACATTAAGATTTCTGAACCAGGCCAACAGCACTTAAGTAAGGATGGAGTCCAACACAAGATTTGTGTAATATTGACTTGATATTAGGATTCTTCCTAGAACAGAGTTTCATAACCGTTGTGGCATCACAACCCGCCTTTTCATATTCCAGTGTGTACCTGCTCCACTGGGGTGGGGCCCCCCCTCTGTGAATTTAATGATATCATCTGAGCTGGTGAAGTGGGTTGGTCCCCCTCAGTGAATTGAGCAGGGGGAGGTGGGAGTTGTCCAGTGTTGTAGCTAAGGGCGGGCGGAAAGGGTGGTCCGCCCCGGGCAGCACATTTTTGGGTTCAGCATTTTTGGCCAAAAGACTCAGTGCAATTTGTGTGTAAACAGCAGGGTTCATGAATGAAAAAAAGTTAAATTCTCAGATTTGTATCCACAAATGCTTCAAAAATGATTTTCAGACTGTCCTTCTGTGACAGCATCAGACACAGCAGTTGAAATTTATGAGGCAATAACAAAAATAAACAGAAACATTACACCGATTAAGAATTTCTAAGAAGATAAACTAATTTATAATTTCGTTTCAGTATCAATCCGAATGTGTTCTTGCTCTATACAGAAAACACCTATCACCTGTACGCTACACTGGTTCTGGTTTTAGCAGCGTATTTTTATATTAAACTAATAATTAGAACACGGCTTATCAGTGCATCTATACTATATTCTTGTCTACCTGATGCTTATTAATAATTTATATGTGAAAAATTATGGCTGTTTCTCTGTATAAGAATACATCTATGCAAAATGTATGTACTGTAGCTGCGTTTTTCCAAAGTTACCAAAGTTCAGCAGCTGTAACTCAAAAAATGGGATTCAACAAAAACCTGACGCGCAGAAATGATTCCATAGACAAAATATCTTCGTTTTTAAGAGTTTAGTAAAATTTCAAAGTAAAAACATTTCACACAAAAAAGAAAATTAAAATAGCAAAAATAGGAAAAATTCTTGTTAGGAAAGGTTCTGTTCAAAGCTTAAATCTTGTTACATCTCAAATCATTACAATTTACTTAACATTTCTGAACCATTTCAAAACGGTCAGAAAACTGTATGCTTATCCCATCTTTGAGTAGAAAATGGGTCTTTTAAGTCCCTATGTACTGGGACCTGCTCTAAACACAACTAGAGCTTATTATCACACTGTTTCTCAGTTATAGCAAGAAGGTTCTACCTCTTATTAACGTATAGGGGGAAAGACTATACCATCGTCTATGACTATGGAAGAAATTATATTCTGTTCAAATTAAGCAAACATTAATATGAGTTTAACTCAAAACTATAACTTTCTAAAACTGGCTCTTACAATGTATCTTAATTTTTCTCTATACGTCATTTTAATTATCTATTTAAATAAGTTAATATATTCAGATATGTTGGAGAGTGGCAAATTGAAGCCCCGCCCCGAGTGGCATGAATTCGAGCTACACCACTGGAGTTGTCCAGTCACCAGAGCATTAGATGAATTGAGCGTGACCATCAGTGCTTTTCCACCTTGATGAATTGGTCACGATTGTCCGAGTGAGATCTTCCAGGATCGGTTACGATCCACCTACTGTATGACGCTGTCGCTGTGACTCAAATGTGAACATTGGACCAGTGAATGGGGTTCTGACCAGCATTGCCCACGATTGACCCGCGATGTTGCTGCTGTAAATAGAGTGTGATTGTCAGTGCAGTTTGATGGGTTTACTCCCTAGGGTTGACTGCGTCCCATCTACAATGCCACCATGGCCCACAGGTCGGGAAGCGCTGCTTGGCTTCTTTAGACAGTGGAACCGCTGTTGCCTCTACTTCTATATTTTTGTTAAAAGTTAGCATTGAGTCTCTGATTGTCCCCAGATATTCATAACAATCAATAATCTCAGCTGTCTGCTTTTTGATGATTGTTTCTTGTGGGCAAATGACATTTCTTCTACAATTAATTACTGAAACTAAGAGACTAATAATGTTTAGTTGTAGGAAGGGCTCATCACACCAGTTAACAAAATCATCTCCCACTGTTTTCATTCTCATCTCAAGTAGGCCTGATAATTACATCAGCAAATTTTAAGATGAATTTGTTTTCATGTGATATTAAGATAACACCACTGAGATGTTGGCAGCCTCATCTTAACAGAATTAAGTAATCATTCTATTGTACCTTAAAGTACAAGGAAGCTCAAATTCAAATGTGGCTACTCATGCAGGTGTGAAGTTGTGGAGTATAGATTGAATTCTCTTTATATTAATGGCCTTGTACTGGAGCTATCCTTGTTGTACATCTGTTCTTATTATTTCCTTTATTTTTAAGAAATTCATGAGCAAAACATTTTGACAATCCTGATGGAAGTTCCTATCTCTAGCAACAAGAAGAATGGGGAAGTGGTCAAAATATTCTTTGAACCGCAGTTTGATATCCTGACTGCAACCAAGTTGGTGTTTGGGCCCCAGAAGGAGATGGTAAGATGAACAACTGGGTCTTTTTCTGCTATTAAGGGCATCTCAGTAGCATCTGCTAGAGTTGGGGGAGCCCTGTGTCTGCATGCTTTTGTCCCAACCCAGTCAGTCAGACATTTCACTTGACTTTATTGCATTGAGTGTTTCTACCGGAAAAGAGCATCACCAGGCAGACCAAACGTACACTTTATTGCCAGAAGAGTTTGGGACACCTGCCTTTACACACACATGAACTGTAATGACATCCCATAGGCTTTAATATGGAGTCGGCCCACCCTTTGCAGCTCTAACAGCTTCATCTCTTCTGAAAAGGCTCTCCACAAGGTGTAGGAGTGTGTCAATGGGAATTTGTGACCATAAAGCCATGCGTAGAATTCACTCTATAACATGACGTACAGACAAAAGCGTAAATGCACTTACGCACAAAAAAATCCAGACGCATAAATCTGTGCGTACGCCAACTTCCACGTTCCTCCGCTCCATAAATCCCGGTCAGCGTGAAAAGTAACGCTCGTGCACGCGCCTGCTGTCCCGTCCCAACTCCTCCCAGAATTATGCCTCTTTGAATATGTAAAGCAATATAAAGAGCCCTTAAGCTCAGCCTTCTGTGAAAAGACAATGGCAAAAGCACGGGGAAAATAGAAGAATTTCAGTGAATACCAAGTGGAGGCAAAGAAAAACTTACTATTTATTGGTTTAAACAGTGATATAAACAACAAAAGGAAGCTGATCGAGTAACATAGCGAGTCGGAGAAACTCGAAAGCTCAAGTTCACAAAGTTGCACAGTGCCCGAAATAAAAAAAGAAGTTGTCACATATCAAAAGGCGAGTCGTAGCCCACCGTCTGAGTGTCATATGAAAGCTTATTAGAGTACAGAGAAAAAAAAATGGCACACAGTGGGGGGAAAAAAGCACGAAATGTCAACTTTAATTTCAAAATTTCCACTTTAATCACATTGTTTATTTTGTCATTAAAGTAGAACGTCATAAACTTCATCTTAAAATCGTTTAATTTACTAGTTTCTCAAATCCCATCGTAACTAAAGTAGCACGTTAAATTCTTTGTTTTGTATTTGATCTTCTATGTGCTCTGTGTGTGTGAATCACTACGTGCTTCCGGGCTTTCTCTTCCTCCGACAGGACACAGAATCCATTACATTCGTGATATTACAGCTGCTGTGAATAATTTAAAATACTGAGATGTATACGTGATATAATTTTCATGATAATAGGAGATAAAGCATCTTATTAAACATGGGAACACGGTGGAACAGTGATTGTTCATGCCTCATGCAAGATGCTTGCTGCGCCGTGCGCGACCTTTGATGACTACTGTCTCTTTCAAACGTACTAACCCCCAATTCCTGTCCTTACTTTTCTGTTTCCAAATACCCAATCGCCACACAATCAGCTCTGTAATAGACGTGAAGCCATCTGTAAGCTTAGAACGTCGATTCTTCAAAGCTTTTAAGGAACATTGAAATATCTTCGTAGTACGTGTTTAATTATTCTATCCATCTATCCTTCCAGCACCAGCAAGAATACAGCACAAGGCAGGAACAATCCGTGAACGGAGTGGCAGCGCCTCGCTAGCGCTGCGGCACCGTGTCCTCACATGTTTAATGATTAACAATATAGATTATTTAAATGAAGACACGTTTATTATTATTATACAGATAAAACTATTTTGCTCTATTTCATCTTAAAAATGATATAGTCATCATATGTAAATACACGCTTTATAAAGTGGCTCAGGTTGTGTAATATTATAACTGTAGTGCAAGTTTACAGTGAGGTGATTGTACTTCTAAGTACAAACAGTTCTACAAGGACCACTTGATGGACTGATTGAGTGTGTTTTGAGTTCTTGGGATGAAACTGTTTCTGAACCGCGAGGTCCGTACAGGAAAGGCTCTGAAGCGTTTGTCGCATCAGAGAAGTTCAAATAGACTGTGCGCATGGCTGAGGCAGTGTCTGCTTGATGCTGTACATTGATAATTCTCTTTCCGATCAGCTGCTGTAGAGCTGTGATTCACACTCAGATACAGTGATATAAATACTCTGAATGGTGCAGTGAAAGTAATGTGGAAAAAGATGATCTGCTGTGGCAACCCCTAACGGGAGCAGCTGAAAGAAGAAGAAGAAGGTGCAGCGAGAGTAAACGCTAAAGCAGCTATGGTATTTAGAATAGTTTGACCATTCTGTGGACCATTATATTGTTACAGGTTAATTACAATCGGATGCATTTCACTAATAAACAATATGCGGTTAATTTCAGTGTATTTATGAAGCCGCGTCAGGGATGTGGATCTGAAAAAGAAAGGGAAACCCACACAGGAACAGTAGCACTGCTTTGACGCTGGGTGCCACCAGTTTGCAAAACCTGAGTGGAGAACTTGCGTACGCCAGGGTATAAACTACCGTGCAAATGTGCGTGGCTTTACGCCAAGTTTAGGTTTTATATATCGCGATTTGAGCGTGGAAACGTTCATACGCGACATTTTTGTATGTACGCACCATTTGTACATGAGGCCTCAAGAGATCAATTGTGAGAGATCAATTGTGAGAGATCAATTTGTCAGATCCCAAAGGTGTTCTGTTGGGTTGAGGTCAGGCCAGTCAAGTTCCTGCACACCAAACTCGCTCCTCCATTTCTTTATAGACCTTGCTTTTATCACTGATGTGTGCGCAGTCATATTGGGACCACAGGAAGGGGAAATCCCAAAAAGTTGGGAGCATAAAATTGTCCAAAATGGTTTTGTATGCTGAGTGACTTCCTTTCACTGGAACTAAGGGGCCAAGCCCAACCCCACACCATAATCCCCCTCCACTAAACTGCACAATGCAGTCAGGTGAATACCGTCCTCCTGGCAAGTGCCAAACCCAGACTCGCCCATCGGATTGCATGATTTGTCACTCCAGAGAAGACGTCTGCACTGCTCTTGACTCCAGTGGCGTTATGGTGGGCTTTACAGCACTGCGTGTGACGCTTTGCATTGCACTTGGTGATGTCAGGCTTGGCTGCAGCTGCTTAGCCATGGAGACCCATTCATCCCATGAAATTCTCTGTCTACGTCGCACTGTTCTTGAGCTTTTGCACGTCTGTAGCTATTGACTCTGAAGAAAGTTGGCGACTTCTGCACACCTCAGCATGTGCTGTCCCCACTCTGTGATTTGACGTGGCCTACCACTTGGTGGCTGAGTTGCTGTTGTTCCCAATTGCTTCCATTTTGTTATAAAACCACTAACAGTTGACTGTGGAATATTTAATAGTGGGGAAATGTCACAAATGGCACAGGTGGCATCCTATGATGGTACCAGGCTTGAATCCACTCAGCTCCTGAGAGCGAGTGACCCATTCTGCCAAAAATGCTTGTAGAAGCCGTCTGCATGCCGAGGGGCTCAATGTTATACACCTGTGGCCATAGAAGTGCTTTGAACACCTGAGTTCAGTGACATGGAGGGGAGTCACCAATACTTTTGGCAGTAGAGTGTACGTACAGTGTAAGCAGTACAAACTCCATAAAAGGTGCGTTTATATTAAATTATTTGTCTTCTCAGACTCTGTGGGCCCTGATCAACAACTTCTAGATACTTCCATTTTTTTTTTCTTCCTCAGAAAAGCTTGCCCAACATTGCTGAAAAGTTGAAGATTCCTGAAATTGTTGAAATTAAAGGTTTGCCTTTTTTTCTTGACTTAATTCTTCAGCTTTGAAAGTTGCTTTGATTAAATAAACAACAATAATGACTTTTTCCCCCTTTTTCTTGAACGCAGATGGCCAGGAGCCCAAAAGTCCAAGTGCAAAGGAGGCCAGGTAAGCCAAGATATTTTGTTTGCAAGTTTTTTACTCTTTAAAGCACTTTTGGAGTTGACTTGATAGACGCAGAGATGAATATGGCAGATAGGGATATCAAGGAATATAAAAATATTTACATATGCTGTAATTTATGCAGTATTTCTCATTTTAGTGAATTAAATGCTGTGAGATATTGTGATATATTCATCTTTGAACAACGACGTGCGGTGAGGTTCACGGCTGGTGACTCCTTCAGAGTCAGATTTACAAATCTATGAACCCCAAAGAGTCGCTGATTGACTATTCAGTTGGCAGCCGGCATGCACATTGACTACTGGTTATGTTTCATATCTCATCTCATTCTTTATACACACACACAGGTAAGGCGCATATTTGGCTAAGAAAGAACGTTACGTTTATAGTGGCGACAGAGCGGAGAAAGCGCATCTGCTCCTCGCCCTCCATCTGTTCTAAATTTGCCGTTGCAATTCCATAATTCATACTTCTTCAATACGAATGAAAGTATAGAGTGGTGTACAAAAAAAAAAAAGGATTTCAATTTTCATCTTAATTTAAATATTTAGTTGTTTTTAAAAGCTTTTAATTCTGACGCTTTAATCAATTTTAATATGGACTGTTCCACTAAAGGATAACAAGAAAAAGAAAAGAATATTTTGTTTAATGTCAAAATTAAGTTTTTAAATATTGGATTGTTTTTGGGTCCGTGTACTTTTTGGTATTTGAAATTTCATTTTAGAAACAAAAACGAAAAAACAAAAATGAAAGGAATTTTCAGATTTTGATTTTTGATTAAAGAATAAAATTAGGTATTTTTTAATTTTATGGTAACAAATAGCAGTCATAAACTTAAAATTACACATACTTTTCTGGATTTATTTGTGATTCAAATAATGAAAGTGTTATAGCTCAAAAACAACAAAACAGATGCATTTTCGTTTTCTGAAACCGGAGGTAATTCTTTTTCTACGCGATTTTTGACGACACGTGCAAACAGTCCTCCTCCTCACAACACATCGACCGACGGACTTGAAGTTACACTGCATGGCATCAGCAGAGGATGGATCATTACGTTGTTTTTCGGAACAGTAAAAGAGTGACACTCCGGGATGAGGACATGACTGCAGAAAAACTGATTCGCATCTTTCAGGTAAAAAATACAAGCTTTGCAAACTTTGCTTCATTGATGTGGCAGTTCTTTTATGAACGTTATTGTTGTTACTTATTGTGAAACAGCTACCATTTGGTGATTTAATTTACTAACACTAAGTCTGGCAATTTTTGTAGTGCTAGCATTGTGAATGGTTGCTCATTGACTTTTACTGGCTACTATGCTAGCAATCGTTTCGAGTATTAACAGTGCGCACAAGTGTAACGCATGTTAGGAAAGCAACGTGATTTACAGAAAGTTTTCTTAACATGTGTTACACTTGTCAATGAGCAACCATTCACACAATTAAAAGAACTGCCACATCAGTGAAGCAAAGTTTGCAAAGCTTGTATTTTTACCTGAAAGATATGACAAAGGGCGGCACGGTGGCGCAGTGGGTAGTACTGCTGCCTCGCAGTTGGGAGATCTGGGGACCTGGGTTCGATTCCCGGGTCCTCCCTGCGTGGAGTTTGCATGTTCTGCGTGGGTTTCCTCCGGGCGCTCCGGTTTCCTCCCACATTCCAAAGACATGCAGGTTAGGTGGATTGGCGATTCTAAATTGGCCCTAGTGTGTGCTTGGTGTGTGGGTGTGTTTGTGTGTGTCCTGTGGTGGGTTGGCACCCTGCCCGGGATTGGTTCCTGCCTTGTGCCCTGTGTTGGCTGGGATTGGCTCCAGCAGACCCCTGTGACCCTGTGTTCGGATTCAGCGGGTTGGAAAATGGATGGATGGATGGAGATATGACAAAGTTTTTCTGCAGTCATGTCCTTGTCCTGGAGTGTCACTCTTTTACTGTTCCGAAAAACAACGTAATGGTCCATCCTTTACTGATGCCATGCAGTGTAACTTCAAGGCCATCGGTCGATGTGTTGTGAGGAGAAGGACTGTTCGCACGTGTTGTCAAAAATCGCGCAGAAGACGACCTCCGGTTTTAGACAACGAAAATGCGTCTGTTTTGTTGTTTTTGAGCTATAACACATTCATTAGTTGAATCACAAATAATAAGTATGTGTAATTTTAAGTTTATGACTGCTATTTGTTACCCCAGAATTAAAAAATACCTTATTTTCCCTCATTTTATTCTTTGATCAAAAATTAAAATCTGAACTTTCCTTTCATTTTCTTTTTTCCATTTTTGTTTCTAAAATGAAATTTCAAATACCAAAAAGTACACGGACCTTTTTGGGGTCCGTGTACTTTTTGGTATTTGAAATTTTCGTTTCAGAAAATATCATTTCAAAAGGAAAGAGACACTTATTTCATTTTCAACTTAAAAGGGAAAAATGAAAAACGCAAAGCAATTACTTTTTTCAATTTGTTCTTTCACACATCAGAAAAGAAAAAATGCAAGAAACGAGAATGAGAAAACGCTATTTATTTATTTCATCCGAACGAGAAGTTTTTGTAGGTCAGCAACCTGGTCAGGTAATGCGCCACTTGCAGCAAACACTGGTCACTGGTGTGTAGACTGGATCATCATCATGGCGTTGGAACAGTACTCAGACCTGAGTTTAGAGACGGCAAAACAATGAAAATCCATCCATCCATCCATTTTCCAACCCGCTGAATCCGAACACAGGGTCACAGGGGTCTGCTGGAGCCAATCCCAGCCAACACAGGGCACAAGGCAGGAACCAATCCCGGGCAGGGTGCCAACCCACCGCAG
The DNA here is from genome assembly GCF_900747795.2 of Erpetoichthys calabaricus. Taxonomy (NCBI): domain Eukaryota; kingdom Metazoa; phylum Chordata; class Cladistia; order Polypteriformes; family Polypteridae; genus Erpetoichthys; species Erpetoichthys calabaricus. Next base: position 215,090,566 of record NC_041399.2, on the reverse strand, counting down.
GACACACACAAACACACCCGCACACCAAGCACACACTAGGGCCAATTTAGAATCACCAATCCACCTAACCTGCATGTCTTTGGACTGTGGGAGGAAACCGGAGCGCCCGGAGGAAACCCACGTAGACACGGGGAGAACATGCAAACTCCACGCAGGGAGGACCCGGGAAGCGAACACCCAGGTCCCCAGGTCTCCCAACTGCGAGGCAGCAGCGCTATTCACTGCGCCACCGTGCCGCCCAAAACAATGAAAATTCTATCTGTAAATCACCAAATGTTAGCTATTTCGCAGTAAGTAACAACAATAAATTTCATAAAAGAACTGCTTCATCAATGAAGCAAAGTTTGCACAGCTTGTATTTTTACCTGAAAGGTGCGGTTCAGCTTTTCTGCAGTCATGTCCTCGTCCCGGAGTGTCACTCTTTTACTGTTCCAAAAAACAATGTAATGGTCCGTCCTCTGTTGATGCCAGTGTAACTTCAAGGCCGTCGATCGATGTGTTGTAAGGAGAACTGTTCGCATGTGTTGTCAAAAATCGCGCAGAAGAAGATGACCACGAAAATGTGTCTGTTTTGTTGTTTTTGAGCTATTACACTTTCATTATTTGAATCACAAATAAATCCAGAAAAGTATGTGTAATTTTAAGTTTATGACTGCTATTTGTTACCATAGAATTAAAAATACCTTATTTTCCCTCACTTTAATCAAAAATCAAAATCTGAAAATTCCTTTCATTTTCATTTTTGCTTCTAAAATGAAATTTCAAATACCAAAAAGTACACGGACCGTTTTTTCTTAGTCTGATCCCATTTTTATAAAATTGAAAACCGTTTATGGTCTTAACCTTTATTTGTAAATGAAGTCCATGCGCCTATCCTTCTCCAAGAAAATCTCCGTCGCCTTCTTGTAAAAGTCCTCTTTATTTTCCTTTAGTTTTAAAAATATTAATCTTCCATTTTGGCGTTCAGTCGGAACAAAAAATAAAAACAAACTGCCCGCTGCAGTGCGCTTGATTTTCTGATCTCGCTAACTTACTGGCGCCTCTGCGTAGAAGAACGGCAGCAATGAGCGCCTGTTGGACTCACATGCGCCCCCTTCAGGGTGGCACGGTACTGCCTGCTTCACATTGTGCCTTTTCACTGCGGTTACCGATCAGCTAAAGACTAAATATGTCACACATATTCAGTAAAGATATTCACCGGACTGTGGAATGTCAGGGTGTGTAATAAACGTGTCTGAAGACCTTCTATTGGCGACATACAGAGAGACAGTAACAGGCACTCGCCAATCGCAGGCATCAACCCCGTGTGTAAGGGAGGAGAGGTGAGGCTCGTCGCTCCTGCACCTCGCGTTTCTCCCCTGTGTTTGAAAGGGAAGTGCGCCAATTAATCGATTTTGACTATAAAAATGATAAAAAAATATTGGAATCGTACAGAAAACAAATTTATATTACAGACCAATGGACATATATTTTATGTTATTATTATTTATTTTTTTTATTTTTCATGATGACAGGTGAGGCCGAGCCTGACTGCATGTCCCTGTCTTTGAAGTATTTTAGATGATATTTTGAAATATATTGCAACTAAAATGAATATATTTTGTAAAGCATGTCTTAAAGTTTATTATCCCTAGTATTTTAAAATATGTTGACAAATATAATTTTACAGCTTGGAAAAAATATTGTAATATATATAAAATAGCAATCATTTACATATTTTACACTATAGTTCAGTATACTGAAAGATATTGTAATATATTTATCCTTGCAGTATGTTGGAAGATATTTTACAATATAAATATGAAAGCAGTCGAAGGAAGAAGATTTTTTATTGCAAATATTATGGGAAGGGTTACGTCAGGAAGGGCATCCGGTGTAAAATTTTGCCAAATCAATAAGCGGACAACAATTTTGGATGATCCACTACGGTAACCCTTAATGGGAGCAGCCGAATGAAGAAGAAGATTTTACATAAAAAAGCAATAATGAACATACTTTAAAATATATGTGTATTGGTAGCAATATGTTATTTTTTTTTTGTTTTTTTTTAATTGAATTTCTTCTTTATAAGCGACTTTTATCCATGTCACTATTAGCTATGAAGTCACCAAGCTGTGATGCATTCTGTATACCTGACGGGGGAGTTTTGACGACGGTGCAGGGGCACAAAGCCCCGACAGCACCATCCATGAATGTGTTAATAACGGATGACAATGCTACCTATCATAAAGTCTATTATACATTGGAATGGCTACCATATTTGCAATGTGACCCGGCAAACCAGCTGTGCTAAGCAAACTCAAAATGAATTTCAGTGTGTATACGTGACGAGCTCTCATAGCCATCGGTCTGAAGTGTTTGCTGACAACCAAGAGATCACACATGCACATTAAGTGAATGCTGGGAAATCAACTTGTCACATCCTACAATGTAATCCAAAGTTTTGACCACTAGGGGGCGGGCCACACTGCAGTACCTTCAGTATTTGTACATTCAGTCCGTTTCACTGCCTATTTTAGTATTTTCTTCATGCATGTAATTGACGTTTTATTATACTTTGATCACAATAGTAATGTCATGTGCTCATCCTTAATACTTGAACAGCTGGACTACTATAAAAGCTTCTCAACTCCTTGTTATTGATTTTATCTTTTTCCTCTATTCGTAAAAAAATTATTTATTTATTAAGAAAAAAGGCTTATTCCTTTTGAATCTCGATGATGTATTAAATTGTTTCTTCTAAGGGCACAAGAAGTTGACAGTGCTTGTGAACATTCTTCAGAGGCTCAGGTGAGGATGACCGAGAAGAAGAGGAACTCCCATTTTGTTGGTGATTCTGGGAAATGCACTTCCTGTTCTGGCACAGCCAGGGTTGTTGCCCTGGTTTAAATTTTTATTTCAGTCTTATTTAGTCTCTTTGTTTCTGTTGAGGTATAATACAGGTGCTGGTCATAAAATTAGAATATCATGACAAAGTTGATTTATTTCAGTAATTCCATTCAGAGTGAAACTTGTATATTAGATTCATTCATTACACACAGACTGATGTATTTCAAATGTTTACTTCTTTTAATGTTGATGATTATAACTGACAACTAATGAAAGTCCCAAATTCAGTATCTCAGATAATTAAAATATCAATTAAGACCAATGCAAAAAAAGGATTTTTAGAAATGTTGGCCAACTGAAAGGTATGAACATGAACAGTCTGAGCATGTACAGCACTCAATATTTAGTTGGGGCTCCTTTGGCCTGGATTACTGCAGCAATGCGGCGTGGCATGGAGTCGATCAGTCTGTGGCACTGCTCAGGTGTTATGAGAGCCCATGTTGCTCTGATAGTGGCCTTCAGCTCTTCTGAATTGTTGGGTCTGGCGTATTGCATCTTCCTCTTCACAATACCCCATAGATTTTCTATGGGGTTAAGGTCAGGCGAGTTTGCTGGCCAATCAAGAACAGGGATACCATGGTCCTTAAACCAGGTACTGGTAGCTTTGGCACTGTGTGCAGGTGCCAGGTCCTGTTGGAAAATGAAATCTGCATCTGCATAAAGTTCATCAGCAGCAGGAAGCATGAAGTGCTCTAAAACGTCCTGGTAGATGGCTATGTTGACCTTGGACCTCAGAAAACACAATGGACCAACACCAGCAGATGACATGGCACCCCAAACCATCACTGACTGTGGAAACTTTACACTGGACCTCACGCAACATGGATTCTGTGCCTCTCCTCTCTTCCTCCAGACTCTGGGACCTTGATTTCTAAAGGAAATGCAAAGTTTACTTTCATCAGAGAACATAACTTTGGACCACTCAGCAGCAGTCCAAAGGCGAGACGCTTCTGACGCTGTCTCTTGTTCAAGAGTGTCTTGACACAAGGAATGCGACAGCTGAAACCCATGTCTCACATACGTCTGTGCCTGGTGGTTCTTGAAGCACTGACTCCAGCTGCAGTCCACTCTTTGTGAATCTCCCCCACATTTTTGAATGGGTTTTGTTTCACAATCCTCTCCAGGGTGCGGTTATCCCTATTGCTTGTCCACTTTTTTCTACCACATCTTGTCCTTCCCTTCGCCTCTCTATTAATGTGCTTGGACACAGAGCTCTGTGAACAGCCAGCCTCTTTAGCAATGACCTTTTGTGTCTCGCCCTCCTTGTGCAAGGTGTCAATGGTCATCTTTTGGACAACTGTCAAGTCAGCAGTCTTCCCCATGATTGTGTAGCCTACAGAACTCGACTGAGAGACCATTTAAAGGCTTTTGAGTTAATTAGCTGATTAGAGTGTGGCACCAGGTGTCTTCAATATTGAACCTTTTCACAATATTCTAATTTTCCGAGATACTGAATTTGGGACTTTCATTAGTTGTCAGTTATAATCCTCAACATTAAAAGAAATAAACATTTGAAATACATCAGTCTGTGTGTAATGAATGAATCTAATATACAAGTTTCACTTTTTGAATGGAATTACTGAAATAAATCAACTTTGTCATGATATTCTAATTTTATGACCAGCACCTGTATTTCGGGATGTGTTATTGTTTTTGTGTGTGGTGTTTTGAAGTTGAATGTTTATTAACTATTGTGTAATGTTGTGTTATATTAATTGCTCTGTTCTTTTCTACTTCCTGTATGGAGAGCCCAAGGAGGCAGGGGAAGGGGACAGTCCCAGTAGTATAAAGCAGGGGTCACCAACTCCAGTCCTGGAGGACCACCGTGGCTGCAGGTTTTCATTCTCACCCTTTTCTTAATGAGTGACCTGTTTTTGCGGCTAATTAACTCCTTTTCCGTTAATTTTCATTGACTTGCTCTTGAAGACTCAGACCCTTTAGTTGTTTCTTTTTCCTTATTTAGCAGTCAAACAATAATGAGATACAAAATAAACCAAAACAACTGCCGTCCATCATACAATATTTGAAAATAAAGAAAGATGAAGGTTTCAGGAATGTCGATCATCTCTGGTCCACAAAACATTTTAATAGCGCTCTTAGAAAAGAGAAAATCCACAATTTCGGAATTGTCTGCTAATGCACCATGAGAGCAGCAACAAGCCACAAAATTAAAGAATTGGTTTAATTAATGACAAGAATTAAAAGCTCTGCTTTTAACACCATCCTCCCTCACAAAATGGTGGGCAAGCTGCTAGCCCTGGGACTCCCGTATTCCACCTGTCTATGGATTAAAGACTTCCTGACAGACCGCACACAAAGGATTAGGGTGGGATCTCACATCTTCTCGGCCATCAGCACCAGCTCTCCTCAGGGGTGTGGGCTGAGCCCCCTGCTCTTCACGCTGTACACACATGACTGTGCCCCCGCCCACCATAGCAACATCCTCATCAAATTTGCAGACGACACCACTGTGGTGGGGCTCATCTCTGGGGAGGATGAATCCGCTAAAAGGGACAAAGTGGAGCGGCTGACAGCGTGGTGCACTGACAACAACCTGCTTCTGAACACAAATAAGACCAAGGAGCTCGTTGTGGACTTCAGGAAAAAGAAAACAAACATCAAACCACTCTACATCAGAGTGGACTGTGTGGAGAGGGTGTCAGACTTCTGCTTTCTGGGAGTCAACAACAACATTTATTTCTGTCACACATTTTCATACAAATAATGGAGCAAAAAGTGCTTTACACGATGAAGGAAAAAAAAGACAAAGTAATAATTAAAATAAGACAACACTAATTAACATCAAATAAGAGTAAGGTCCGATGGCCAGGGTGACAGAAAAAAAAAAAAAAAAACTCCAAACGGCTGGAGGAAAAAAAATAAAATCTGCAGGGGTTCCAGGTCATGAGACCACCCAGTCCCCTCTAGGCATTCTGCCTAACATAAATGATCAGTCCTCATTGCATTCAGGGTTCTCATGGAAGGACTTGATGATGACGGTCACATGGACTTCTGGCTTTTAATCCATCAATGTAGGAACATCATGGTGCTTTGATCAGGTGGTGGTGGTGCAGGTCGCCACCACAGAAAACCGGGAAAAGAAACAGAAGAGAGAGTAGGGGTTAGTACGATTTTGGAGGCACCATGAATAGTAATGATAGTTAATTGAATATACAGAGCATCAGGATTAAACTAAATTGAAGTTATGAGAGGGCCATGTTACAGTAATGTGTCCTCAGCAGTTTTTTTAAAGTGCTCCACTGTATTAGCCTGGTGAATTCCTATTGGCAGGCTATTCCAGATTTTAGGTGCATAACAGCAGAAGGCCACCCGCCTCACCACTTCTTTTAAGTTTAGCTCTTGGAATTCTAAGCAGACACTCAATTGAGGATCTAAGGTTACAATTTGGAGTATAAGATGTCAGACATTCCGATATATAAGATGGAGCGAGATTATTTAATGCTTTATAAACCATCAGCAGTATTTTAAAGTCAATTCTAAATGACACAGGTAACCAGTGTAGCGACATCAAAACTGGAGAGATGTGCTCGGATTTTCTTTTCCTAGTTAGGATTCTAGCAGCTGCATTCTGCACTCGTCGTAAACGATTTGTCTTTTTTTGGGTGGTCCTGAGAGGAGTGCGTTACAGTAATCTAGTCGACTGAAAACAAAGCGTGAACTCATTTCTCAGCATCTTTCAATGATATAAGAGGTCTAACTTTTGCTATGTTTCTTAAGTGAAAAAATGCTGTCCTAGTGATCTGATTAATATGCAATTTAAACTTCAGGTTAAATTCTTTACCTCCGTCTTGACTTTTAATCCTAATGCATCAGGTTTATTTCTAATAACCTCATTACATCCATTATTGCCAATCACTAAAATTTCTATTTTCTGTTTAGTTAGCTTGAGAAAATTACTATTCATCCATTTAGAAACACAAGTAAGACATTGTGTTAGTGAATCAAGAGAATCGGGGTCATCAGGCGCTATTGATAAATACAGCTGTGTGTCATCAGCATAGCTGTGGTAGCTCACGTTGTGCCCTGAGATAATCTGACCTAACGGAAGCATGTAGATTGAGAAGAGCAGCGGACCCAGTATAGAGCCTTGTGGAACACCATATAGGATATCATGTGTCTTTGAGTTGTAATTACCACAACTAACAAAGAATTTTCTACCTTCCAGGTAGGATTCAAACCAATTTAAGACCCTGCCAGAGAGGTCCACCCATTGATTAAAGCGATTTCTAAGTATCAAATGAGCACTCATATCTAAGAGGATGAGAACAGATAAATGGTCTCTGTCTGCATTTACACGCAAATCATTGACTACTTTAACGAGTAGCAGTTTCTGTGCTGTGATTTGTTCTAAAACCCAACTGAAACTTATCAAGAACTAGATGAGTACAAGGGGGAAAAAAAAATAAAATGTAGTCTATATGTTTTTAAACAGTAAAACATTAACATTTAAGAAGTAAAGATATATTGAGCACACCTAGAGTCGTTTCGGGTAAACTACATTTTAAAGGCGCTATAACACAACAGGTAAGTAGTACTAACGGCAGCTAAAACGTATTTGGATTATCTCTCGGTAGTAGATCCCTTGTGAAAGGCGCTACACGACTGCTGTGGTATAGAAATTGCATTTTCTATGTGATCGTCCAAATTTCTGCTTGACGACCTTGCACTACGTGCCTGTGATTTACTTCTTAAAATAATTCATCGCAAAAGGAACCTTGGATGCTGCGGGGTTTTAGTGACCCGAACTCACCTTAAGGGACAGAAAGTAGTAGTGCAGGGTAATTTACAAACAGAGTCCTGCTTCGATG